>NC_050444.1:101495850-101795850 GCF_903995425.1 Onychomys torridus
CTTTCTCTCTTCCCCAGAAAAGCTCTAGCCAGCACAACCCTCAATGACTTTTATGTAAAAACAATAATAGTAATGGATCAGACCATTCATTGTCATAGTTTTGAAAGGCATCTTCTTGTCAACAACTCCAGAATGATATCCCCACACCAAACCTCTGAGAATGACTCCAGATTGAGACACCAACTGTTACATGGATCCTTCAAAGCCAAAGTCCTAAATGGAATGCTTCCTCCCACCCCTGTCTTAGCCTAACAGCCTACTACTTCCTGCACCCCAACCATCTTTCCCAAGTTGGTAAACAGTACCACCATCACCCAGATGTTGGAGCCACAGGCTTGTGGGAGAGGCCTGATCACCTTCCTACCTAATCTCCCTTGCCCATTAGTTTCTCTCTTCCATCAAAGATTTTCCCAGCACTCACTCACCAGATCCATAGCTGCCCTTACCTGGGCAGCAGCCTACAGAATTCATCACTTCATCCAACACCTCTCCTTGTTTACAAGGTATAAACCAGGCCATTTACTTCCTTCCCCAATCCTTGTGAAGACAAGACATTCGGGTTCAAAGGGGCCCACTGGTCCTTCTCCACCTTGTCCCTCCTCTTTTTTCAGTCTGCCTCTTTCCCACAAAGCTCCAGCCACCCTGGCATGGAGCCAGTTTCTCCCTGCACTCTCCAGTATACCTTTCCAGGATGGTGATTGCTCCAGTTCATCAAGTTCACTCTCTCTTGCTCTTTCTTGTTCTCTCTCTCTCTCTCTCTCTCTCTCTCTCTCTCTCTCTCTCTCTCTCCCTCTCTCTCCCTTCCCCATTTCCAGTGTCTTCCCATTCTTCAGGGCTTTACATTGATGTCTTGAAACAGACCTGTCTGCCATTCTCACTATAGCACCAGAGTCTCTTGACCTTCATGAGGAAATGACCTGTCATCAAAGTACATCAGGCTGGGCATGGCGCTCATTATCCAGATTGTCTATTAATGCATCAAGCAAATTAATTTTTAACGTTTTTCTGCTTTGTTTATTTATTTGTTTATTACTTATGTGTGTGTGTAGGCAAGCTTGTGCCACTGTGCCTCTGTGGAGGTCGGAGGACAGCTTGTGGAAGTCAGTCCTGGCCTGATACTTTGTGAGATCCAGTGATCCCACTCGGGCCATCAGGCCCACTCCCCAGTGCCTGTACCCAGTGAGCCATCATGCTGCCCCCACTACTGTTACTGCAAATTCTCCTCTCTGAGCCATATCCCTCCATTCTCAGCCGTTAGGCCAAGCCGTCCTGCTCTACCCCGGGCTCGGAGCCCCTTCTCTGGAAGCTGTGTACTCTTTCCACACTGCCATCTACCAATACCTCCCAGTGTTGCAACACCAGCACCCTAATGCCCTTGGAAGGTAGGTTGGCTTTGTGTACATAGGTACCACCAGGTGGAAGAGGTAGTACCTATGTACACATATGTGTTAGTTGCATGTGCTCTATCTGCAATCCTATGTTCCTCTAGGCTGACCATCCAACAACCTCTGTAAAATCTGGCACTGCAGATGTTAGCATCGTACTTGAGTCTCTTGCAGCTTTGTGCTGGAACCCAGCAGAGGTCCTTGCCACTCACTTTCACAGGTGATGTGTCACTGTTGCCCAGATCAGCGTGTGGGCCAACTTTGAACAGGAATGTCTCTCCCTTCCCTGGGTGACACTGGCTTTCCTATCAGTCTGTGCTAACGAGAAGTGAATGCTGCAATCTTGGGGCTCACTCTGAGGTCGCAATTACGTAAGGATTATTAATGAAGCAACAATGTCAAAATTGTGTGAAATCAAACTCAGATTTAAGTACTTAAAATAAACAGATATAAAGTAACAGATGTCCCGTTTTGTTCTCAGATGATTTCATCCCTTGTTAAAAATAAATGTCTGGCTTGAAAGGAGAAAAAAAAAAATAAAAGGGACTTTACTCCCATGTTAAAAATTAATTGAATCCAGAGATTGGTAAAACAACTAAGTGGTGTAGGATTGTTTTCCCCCTTCTTAAAGCAAAGATATATTTATGTTGATTTTTATTTCAGCAAGTAATGAATTCATTGCGTAGTCCTAACTTTGATAGGCCAAACTCACATCTTTTGAAACCCAAAGGGAAAATTTCTCCAAAGCTATTATGTAGATAAGAAGGGGGTCCAGTGTATCTATCTGAGGAGAATTGACTATATGCAAAACCCCAAAGGATGCAACAGAAGAGGCTTCAGAAATCAGGGGTCCTTCGTGTCCTCCTCTTTTGCCCAGGTTCCCGTGGAGGGCTCCTGCCTTGGAATCTCAGGGTGGAATTCCCAAAGACGACGTCTACTTGAAATTAGTAATGAAAAAGGCAAATTAGGTCATCTTGCCCGTCCCCCTGCCGGCTTCCTACACTGTGGTTAATTTTCCCCTCCTTTGATCAGACACATTTTAAATGTTTCAAGAGATGGAAATTACACAAGTTGTCTCCCTCCAGAGCCCCGCTGTCTACTGATGTTGCGGGACTCGGTTTTCTGCCTGCGAGACCCCGAGGAGGAGTTTTTCCAACTGTAGAAGGTTGTTTGTGAGCTCGCAACTGCCTTTACTTTGCCCACATTCCTCATCATTGTTCTAGTTATGGCCCGATTCATAGGAATCAGGGGTCTGGAGGAACGATCCAACTCACAAAACGGCCCTGGAACACTCAAAGGAAATGACTGATCTGCAGAGTCTGGGGACAAAAACGGGGGACCGATGCTGAAGTCCTTGACTGAAGGAGGGCACAGCAGCCCACGGGCCTGACACCAGCACCCCACAGGAGAACTGCATGCGATAGCATTTGTTAGAGGAGGTCCAATAGGCCACAGCAGAAATCATGTTTCCAGAAGGGAAGTATACATGTTTCCAAGGTTTTAGAGACTTAGGGGGGAAAATGTTTCGTGTTTTTCAATGAATTAAAATTCTTTATCGCACTTGTTTGGAATCCCATCTCTGCATGCCATACCTGGGGAAACCACTATACAGTGGAAAAGGAAAGACAGGCTAGTGGTGCCAGTTGTACAGCGCAGTGGATGTACTTAGCACCGCTGAGTCAGTCGCTCACGGTTATTCCGGCAAGAAGAAAACGCGGAGCTCAGCGTCACTCTAACAATCCCAGAGGGAAGCAGTCTTTTGTGCTGTGGGTAGAGATGTGGCTGTGGCTCTAACAGCGGCTTCTTGTACTGCATTACGTAGCGCGCCCTTTGCCTCTGGCTGGGTGAAGGGCCCTGGCTAAGCCAGAGACCTGGGTGCTAGGCTCGTCTCCACACAGTGTATCCACTTCTAGGTCTGCTCTTCATTCCGCCCTTAGTTATGGATGGAGAGGGTGGCACAAAATGTTCTCCGTTCCGTTTCCAGTCCTTCACGTTGCTGTCTTGTGGCAGGCACTGCTGTTGCAGATACCCCATGCCTTCCTTTCCGCTTCCTAGGGCATCCTCCATTTTGGCTCTGAGCGTCATGCCATTATGCTGAATTGTTACAAGCCAATAAAATGGAAACGTATTTCTCCACTCTCCCTTGGAGCTGGCTTGGTCCTGGGCAATTGGATATACACAGCCACCCGAACCCAGAGGCCTTTGCCCGGTGCCCTTTGCCATCTTCTCTGTTGTCATTTTGCAATTCTGCGTGTAACGAGACTTGGCAGTAGAGACATTGTAGCTCTGCCAGGGGCTGCAATGACAGCCGTGTGTGCGTGTGCGTGTGCGTGTGCGTGCGTGCGTGCGTGCGTGCGTGCGTGTGTGTGTGTGTGTGTTGGAGCAAATAAACAACTTTACAGAAATCCACTACCATATGGCTTTCTGTAACTGCCAAAAGTCTTCCTGGCTGATACAAACTATCATGCTCTTTGGAGAGTCCATGTGACTAGTTCTTTGCAGTGACTCACTGAAGGCCAGGGTTCAAGGATGAGAGCTTTATAGAAGAACATTTTAAGTTCTATCCAGTTATTGACATTTGCAAACAAGGTTATCAAATTAATTGTTCATTACAATATCAAGGACCTAAAGGATTAGATTGAGATCAGACTAAATGATGCCAAATGGAAGGGGTGGACTCTAGTCAGCAAAGTTCTCAGCAGGGCATGGTTTGGGAGTCAGTGGGTTGGGGACATGGGCAGAGCTGAGGAGGGATGGCAAGAAGCTGAAAAGGATGTGGGAGAAACCAAGTCTTCCTTGGATTCTTCTGAGACTGTCTCCTCCTGGGCAGCACTGAGGCAGTCAGGTAGCTCAAGGGCAGCAGGCGAGTTCCACAAAGAGTACCCCATGATGTAGAATTTGATTTGCTAATATCTGACTGCATGACTGCGCCCTGATACTTCATGTTAGTCCTCTCTCAAACCCTGCACTGCCTTTCTTTCTCAGGCATCCATAGTGTGGGGGTACTTCCCTCCTAGCTCAGATGTGTGCCTCTCTGTTGTCTGAACATGCCCATGGGCTTGACTTTGCTCCTCCTTATCCTGACATTTCCTGAAGCCCCCAGGACATCGTTGCCTTATGTTAAAACCAACATTTGCGGAAGGGGTCCCCATATGTTGGGCAGCATTTTCAGCTACTCCAACTGCCAAGCCCCTGGAGCCTAAGTTCTCAGGTTCTATCTCTCCCAGGCTGGGGATGTTCCATGTCCCTGTGACAGGACAAGGACCCCATCTGCTGTGTAGTAATTCTGAACCTGTTCACCCATCCCCCCTTTTCCTCCTCCTCCACTCCTTCTCCTCCTCTCCTTCTTTCAAACCATCACAGACGGGTTCTACTGACAGCACTCATTATATTAGCTACTTAGGCTAGTAAAGTAGTACCTATTCCTACAATGTTTTTAATGACAGAAATGACTTCATCTCAAAGCTCAGGCCCATGGCCAGGAACTCATGGGTCCTGGAAAAAGAGGATTTTAAAGAAAACAGCACATTGGCATCAGTTCCACATAGCACAGGGAGGAAAGACCCTATGGAGAGTGTCCTGGGAAGTCACTGGGATGGAGAAGGCATGCCTGAGCAGCAGAGTTCAGTGTGAGGATGCAAGCCTCACATAATCTCGTTTACATTCCCGCTGTACCACCACCTAGCTGTGTGACCACAGACAAGTCCCCTCTTGTCTTCTAGCTTCAGCTTCTTGTCTACAAGTAGGTAAGTGGTGTTTCAATGGCTCAGACTGCAGGGTTTCTATTAGAATACCATAACGTGCTCAAAAACGCAAAAAAGGGGTGGTGGGGAGGTCATAAAGCACACTGGATATTGTAGCAGGGAGTTTAAGACAAGAGACTGGCTACAAATGTTTGGAAGGGCTTTGGGAGAGAAACCTACAAAGCATGTAGAAAGCAGAGGTTAGAGTTTATACCCTGTCAATGCCTCCAGGAGCCCAAGGAACACATGTGCTCTGTCACTCAGCAGCAGCTATGGGGCCTTACAGTCACCTCCTGTTGTCTATTGCTGCTGCCGCCACCTGGACAGTTAACTGATTAGATGAAGTATTGAAATAGTGATGCCTGAGCTCTCTAGGTTTCTGTGAGTACTCTCCATTGGCAGACCCTAACCAAAGCTGGCAAGGAATTCTGGGAAATGTAGTTTGCAAGCTTCTGAACCCTGGGGAGAAGTAGTGAATATGGACTAAGGTCTAAACAATTTGCACCACTGACACTGATTGACATAATTCCCAACAATTCGTAAGTTTCTGGGTACGTTAGTGACCATGCTCATAGATATTGATATCTTTGTTTTTATTTCTGCAATTGACAATAAGTGGTACCACAATTCAGTTAGTTCACCGTTTGGGGCTTCAATTTCATCTGCACAGTGACAGGGTTAGATAGGTGAGCCCTAGGGTCCCTCTCTGCAAATAATTCTTTCCTTTCCTCATTTATTCAAACAAGAAACATTTGGCGAACATCTTGTTCAAGCCAGACACTGGGGATAGGAGGGGACTGTGGCTGTGACATCAGCAAGATCAGGTTTGTGTGAAGTCGCTATCTAAAGACAGCAAATGCATAATTTGTGTTGCTTTTTAATCTCGAGCTTGCTTTGCCTTCGGGGACAAGAAAATGGACTCCTAGTCTGGTGCTCTTTTCTACTTATGTCTTTCCCTCTCTGATTATTCTAGCAAAGCCAACTCTCTACCAGGGGAAATTTCTTCTGCTGCTTCCAGATGCACACATGACCAACAGTCCCTCTCTTCAATAGGCTACATTTCCCATTGTCCACCACCCTTCCCCCACATTGGCCTCAAAAATCAACTTGTCAACAAGGTAAAGGTGAGATGAGTCACAGCATGGGACAGCAGCTGGGGACCTGGTCAGTACCTGCAGAGCAGTCAGGGTAATAAGGAATGTAAAAATATGAATGCTCTGGGTCTCTGTGATTTCCCTGTTTGCCCAATCTGTCACTCTGCTACCCATGGTTTCTCCACTATTACTTGTGACCCTGATGTGGGGTGGGAGACCCTGTGTGCTCCACCTTGTATTGCTCCTCACTCTGAATGCATTTCACATATTGCCGTGGAAACGTCAATTCCCTGAGCCAAGAAGACCCCTGCTTCCCAGAAGCTTCCTCTACAAACTCTAGAATATAGATGAGCCAGGCCCAATCACGCGATGCATCTGGGCCCAGCGGATTTGCAGCACACCTGCATTGGAGGTAAATCGATTGGTGCTTCTTAATCCTGGCTACCACCAGGCAGGTTCTCCCCTACTCATTGAAGCTTAGTAGCAACACACCCTTCACTGTAAAGAGAATTTTTTGTCCTCTCACTTGGGACTAAAGGTCAAAGTTTAAATCTATATTTAATGCCATTTTCTGAAAACTGGATTTGTGATTCCCTTTATGCTGGTATTACATATCTTAAGGGATTTCAGGGGGAGAAATCTGGGAAGCCCAGTTTCTGAGAGTGACCTTTACTTTAAATGTGTAAATAGGATGGAGCCTGTGTTTCTGGGTTTTAAACCTTCTAATTGTGCTTCCAAAGACAGTTCTGGAAAACATAGGCTGTGCAGAAGGGCTACACAGAAGCCACTTTGAAAAGACGTGACTTTGTAGATGCAAGGCGGAAGGTCAGGCTTGCTAGGGACAGTTTTCTGCCAGGCTTTGTACCCTGAGCCACAGTGAGCCCACATTAGAATATGCAAATAGCGCGGCCTTTCTCTGTCTCAGGCAAGGAAAGTTCAAGTTTACTTAACTCCACTTTTCCTTTGAATTTTATAAAGCATTATTGAAGTGGCATCAGAATATCATCCAGAATGTCAGTTTTAAAATATTTCAAATATTTACCTAAAGGTTTTTTTCCACAGCAGCCTCTATAGTCTGAATGTAGCACTCAGAACTCATGAAACTGACCCGTCTCCTGTGCTCAGGGTTGTATATTTAAAGGTGGAGCCAGGGACTCCAACCAGCAGACAGATGGGTGGATGGGCTGATAAAGTGGGTGACAAACCAGTAAATTAGTAAAGACATAATAGTAACAACATTAGTCAGTATGCCCTGAAACACCGATATTAAAAAAAAATTGATTCATATGTTATTGTCACACAGTGTCAAACTTCCAGACCCCTAAAATCTTTTGCTTAAACAGGCCCAGGCTGGCTTTGAACTCTGATCCTCCTGCCTTGCTTCCCAAGTGCTAGGATTACGTATGTACTACCAGGCCCATCTTACAAGTATTCTTGTATATAAGATGGTCTGTTGTTCTTGGCTCTGGGGAAGCAGGATGGCCATGGAATGCAGGGTTTTTATTACTCACCTGCACTATACAGTCTGTCTATCTGTCTGTCTCTGGGAACCCCAACTTGTCTTGCCCTCATACCTCCTTAGGAGGCTCACAGCAAGGCGAGCCTTTGGACCGACCAGCCTGAGTGCATAGGACCCACAGAAGAAGGGATATGTTTCCTTACAAAGGGAAACTGAGGTTCAGGGAAGGGTCTAAGTGGCCCAGAGATAGGACCAGGTGACAACCCCAGCCCGTTGGAGCCCATAGCTTCTGTGACTTCTGTGTCAATGTAAGATGAAGGCTCTGGACTCTCTCATCCTGAAAAAGATAACTCTATAAAGCAAAGCTTTTCCATATCCATCTGTCAGGTGCCTTCTCTGTTAGACAGCCAGCTCAGGAGCGGGTTGCAGCAGACACAGGCTGCTGTTCGCAGCTGCCTTAATGACGGTATCAGGTCTCTTTGTGGTCAGCGCTAAGCTGGCAGGATGGACCCAAGTTGTAGAGCCTGGGGCGAATTTGTTCACAGTTTACAGTCACAGTGAACTTCAGTTTTGAGAGAGGTAACTAAATACCCACTTTATGTCACCTTAAACTTTCCTATGAGACCTTAGCTGTCACCCTCCGGACGGCAGCTTCCAGCCTGACAAATCCCCTCAGGGATAATCAGTGCTCCCTTGTCTGCCCCTTCTTGCTTTCCTGGTTGGCCTTTGTTTTCCTATTCTCCAAGCTGAGTTGCTGCCACTGCCTTCTCATCTCTGTCCCTATGCTCCCAAGCAGCTGTCACTGAAGCTGCGGTTGACCCTCGCCTTTCCAAAAGATCTCTCTTCCTCTGGCATCCTTTATTTAACGGGGGCTGCCTTAGGCAAAGCTGATTAAACCAGCCCCTCCACTGCCAGGCTTTCCTCCCTGAGGCTTTGTGCTACCTCGGGCTTTCTTCTTACCTCTCCTGTGATCTTCTCCCTTCTGTTCTCTGAGCTCTCCCTTCAGCTCTCCCTCTGCGCGTGGTTTCCATGTGACCTCATCTATTCTTTCACTTTTAACCATAGAAGACTCGGGGACATGTCTTTAAACACACACACACACACACACACACACACACACACACACACTGAACACACTACCTTTCTCCAATTCACTACTACTTCTCCATCAGCTCCTCCTTTCTCTTTTAAGGCCAGTCGCCACCAAGCCAAAGGGAAATCTCTTGCTGCATTGTCTTTGCCTGAGGCCCTTTTGTGTTTCATTTCCCTAAATCTCAGAGCCTAAGGTACTCATCTGATTTGCTCTAGTGAGATCTTATTTTCTGGGAGTCATTCTTCCCCTTCCTTCTCAGTGGAAACAATGTCTTAATTCGGGACCCTTGTCTCTTACATCTGGGTTAATGAAATGTTTGATTTTTTTATGTAGTTGCACAAGACAGAAGCCAAGGCTGTCTGTCACCTTGGAGGCAATCTTGAACGGCTCGTCTAGGTGCACTTCAGAGTAGAAACACATTACTTATTGCAGGCACTTAGTAAATATCAGGGTGGCCAAGACATAGTTCAGAACATGGTCCCTGGAGTTAAGCAGACTAGGGTTCAAATTCTGTCTCTGATAATCTCTGGAACTTTGGGAAAGTGACTAATCTCTCTGAGTTTCATTTCCTCTTTTGTAAAGGATATGTTATAATAACAGTACCTGTCTTGTGGGCTTGTGAGAATTGAGTGGAATAATGTCTATGTAGCTTTATCTCCAAGTTTGATACAAAATATTAATTCAAAAATATAATCTCTTATTAAATAGTATTCAGTGGACAAGGATAAAAATTCCATGGTCAGGACCACAGTGGTGTGTGTGTGTGTGTGTGTGTGTGTGTGTGTGTGTATGTTAGGCCATAGGTCAACCTCAGGTATTCTTCCCAGATAGTATCTTTTTGCTAACCTTGACATTGCCACTTTGGCTGGCTGGCTGACTAGAAAATCCTAGGGATTTTCCCGTCCCTGTCTTGAGTGCTGCTATTATAGTTGTGTGCTACCATACCATTCCAGTTTAACGTCTAACTCAAATTTTTCTTTCTTTCTTTTGTTATTGTGTGTGGGTTTGTATGCATGTGTTGACCATGGTGTATACACACACCTATGTGTAGATGTACATACCTGTGAACACACTGATGAAAATTCTCGGCCTTATTTCTTTGAGACGGGATCTACCACTGAATCTGGAGCTGGTGACCAGAAAGCTCCTGGGGTTCAAGGGGCACATGGCCACACCCAGACTTTTCTCATGTATCGATGCCAAGATCTGAACTCGGGTCCTCATATTTTCACAGCAATTGCTCTGACCTATTTCTCTACTTTCTCTCCTGTCCCAATTTCTGTCTGTAAACCTCTGCTCAGTCCAGATGTAATTGACAGAAAGTGATTGCCATTGCCTCCAGGAGCAGTTTCTAGTCTGTGGGGTGTAGTTGAGATGCGGACAGATCAGATACCTGCCAGGTTTGCATAAGTCTCTCACCTTTGTCATCATCAGCCTTCCATGTCTTGGCTCCCCGGAAAGACAAGCACGTGTCTTAGGAGAGAATCTCTTGGACTCCTCGATGCTCATCCCAGCTCTTAGCTCTAGACACAGTTAAGATGGACATGCTCACAATTCTTCCGTGAACGTTTCCCAAACAGTAAACTTGTTTCCTTAAATTGGCTAATAGAGTCAATAAGACTTTAAAGACAGTAGACACTCAAAGGAAAAGGGAATTCAGTATAGCTCTGGGTTTAGGTTGTTCTTTTTACTCTTTGCCCTCTAGCCCCAGCTGTGGATGGACCACCACAAAAACTGGGATGAAACACCTGGATCTGGAGTGCATTAACCTACTTCAGTGCGCTTTCAAGGAAGTAGCCTTGACCGGAGGGCTGAGAAACCAGCCTTTCACTACCTTCTCAGCAATCCTTTAAAATCAGCCCTGTGACGTAAAAGTCTGAAGCCAAGGTGTAGCAGTTATTCCCACAAGGAGAAAAGGAAGCCTGCTTTCACTGTCCAGTCCACAAACCAACTGGAAACTCGGACACTTGGACCTCACAGGGCTGTGCATAATTAAGTCTCCTTAAAGTTGCTAGATTTTCCCTACCTCAACTTCTGCATTTTTAAGATAGGAATAAGTGGGACCCTTAGCTGTACTGTCTAGGAGTAGCCTCCATGGTACTGTCTAGGCAGGATATGGAATGATCAGTAAGATGTTTAGCAATGGGATCAGCAGTTATTACAAACCTCTCTCCAACTACTAGACAAAGAAGATTGTTGTGTCATAACGAGAAACACAAATTATTTTACAAAAAGGCTCACATCTTGGGGCTGGAGAAATGGATCAGCAGTTAAGAGAGCTTGCTGCTCTCCCAGAGGACCTTAATTCAATTCCCGGCACCCATAGTGACTCACAGTCTTCTGTAACTCCACTTGCAGGAGATCCAACACCCTCTTCTGGCCTCTGTGGGCCCCTGGCATGCCCGTGGTAGACAGACATGCATGTGGGTAAAACATATGTACACACAAAACACAGTTAATTGTTCTAAAGGTCACATCTGTTGGATGCTTGGTCTGAAAGGACAGCCATTATCACTTGTCCCAAGGCTTGGTAGACATAAGAGGGAGGGAGTGTAATGAATGCAAGAGCCAGAGGATGAGAGCAGTGCTGCCAAACACGGTCCTCTGGACATGAGGTGCTGGTGCACTCATGAACTCACCAACCATTGTCGTTACCTTCACAAGACCTGCACACGATGTGGCCCGTAGACATCCTATCATGGATGAGGGAGGGGTTATGAGGCCCTACCCCTTACTGAGAAGCTATAGGCAGTCAGTAGTTGCTAGGGAGAGAAGTCATAGTTCTCAGTGATGTCGTCACTGTGAAATTGCCCATGCTCCATTCAACAACTTCTGCACTCAGGCTCGTACAAGCAGTCCTGATTAAACACAGTGGGTCCCGGACACAGAGACAGGAAAGCAGGAAGGTAACGTGTGAAGAAGGGATTTAGCAGGAGTCGGAGAGGGATGAGAAGATAGTGAAGGGTGAATATGATTGGAGTGATGTGTGTGTGTGTGTGTGTGTGTGTGTGTGTGTGTGTGTGTGTGTGTGTGTGTGTGTGTGTGTGTTATGAAACTGTGAATGTTTTTTTTTTTTTCAAAGATTCACATATAGCTAGTTTAGAAATGTCCCCAAGATTTACTTACACTTCCTTTTCTGAGTCAGAAACTAACTAGATGTGTGATGGTCTCATTCAGCACTCTCCCACAGCTTTAGGCAATGAATCCCATCTCACAGCATGGATAACATGCTTTTTGTTGGCCGGGCGGTGGTGGCGCATGCCTGTAATCCCAGCACTCGGGAGGCAGAGGCAGGCAGATCTCTGTGAGTTCGAGGCCAGCCTGGTTTCCAAAGCGAGTTCCAGGAAAGGCGCAAAGCTACACAGAGAAACCCTATCTCGGAAAAAAAAACAAAAAACAAAAAACAAAAAACAAAAAAACCCATGCTTTTTGTTGCCAAATCTACGATACACTATGACACTTTAAAGCCATGCAGTGGTATTGCTTTCCTAAGCCCTGCTCAATAGTCACCTAAGACTGTCTGCATTGCAAGAAAGCCACATTCCCTCCCAGACTGCACATGTGTGATAAAGACATCTCCTGTAAATGGAGACAGTGCCTCCAAAATCATGTTGGTGTTTGCTTCTCTAAACTGACCATTTGTGAAGAAATTTTTGTAGCATCACTCTGCCTTAGACCACCTCACCCATGAATTGCACTTGACCAACAGCTTACTACACCTCATCCCTTTCTCTCCAAGAAAATAAAGCTGCATGATTAGCATGTGTGTTGAGGGATATTCTATCACACTGTAAACCCCAAGACTGTGTTAATTAAATAAAATCAACCTTGGGTCAGGAGGTGGAGCCAGCAACTAGTTGACAGCAAGTAGTCATAGAGAATTAGAGGGATTATTATTAAAGATGAATAAAAAGATATACAGGAAACAGTAGGGAGGAACTTAGAGTGTGGTGGTTGTTTTTGAGTTTGGCATGTTGGAAGGATGGTCTCTTTTCTGAGATGCTGGCGAAGGAAGAAGGTCAATAGTTTCTCCTGAACCTTTCTGAGCTAGCAGGTTTTCATCTCAGCCTCTGACTCTCAAGTCTTTATTGGTAAAATCATCCGATATAAATTTAGAGCCTGGTGGTGGTGGTGTGCACCTTTAATCCCAGAACCCGGGAGGCAGAGCCAGGCAGATCTCTGAGTTCGAGGCCAACCCAGTTTACAGAGTGAGTTCCAGGACAGGCACCAAAACAACACAGAGAAACCCAGTCTCCAAAAACCAAAAACAAACAAACAAACAAATTTAGATTAAAAACAACAGATATGGGAAAGGTTAAATGTGTCATCTGCCCTATTCAGGAAAAGGCCTCTGCCTTGAGCTCACCCTGGCACTCTTCTTGATGGTCTTCATCCTGTGTCTTGAAGGAAGCAATCTGAAGCACGTGTGAAATTGGTCTCCAGGACATTGCATTCCCACTCTCCACCCAACCAGGAAATCCTGACAGAGTCATGCCCCAGACACCTTCCTTGAACTCGGCTGGTAGTCAGCTTAGAGTAGCTAAGGACAGAGACTCTGGCAGCCAATCTAATTACACAACCCACAATTCCTCCAGGCTGTGAGTCACTCTCCCCTTGAGTCCATAAGCTTTGATGCTGCCCTCCTCTGGGCCTGATCACGTTGTCATGTATGTCTAGCCCACTCATTCCCCTCTCAGTCTATACGGGCACCATTACATTTCCCCCTGTATTCTCCTGTGCCATGCACTGTGCCTGATGCTGTGGAAGGCCCAGTGATTGTCAGGTCAATAAACACAGTTAAAATGTCAGTTGACAATTAACCCACTTCAAAGGAGGAACAGCTCTATTTCTAGAGACTCTATTGAAGTAATTGGTTCACAGATTAAATCACTAAAGTGCTTACTGGACAAATGAGTGAGTGACTTTCTTGGCACACTTCATAATAAGTGACACATCTTTGATCAGTCACCAGGAATGTGAGTTTATCCATCAAGTATTTATTGAGAACCATCTGAATGCCCAAGACCGCTCCAGAACTTGGGGGAGGGAGAACTGTGAGTCTTGGGTCTGACCCCATGCTTCTTCATCCTGAGGCAGAGAAACTGATTAAAAACCCTCTGTGGAACTCCCTTGTCATAGCAAGCTGGCCCTGGGTCCGTGGCCAAACTTGCTGAGATGTAGACACAGCTCATCCAGACAGATTGGTTGTGATCAGTGTCTGGAGACCACATCATGTCACAATGCAAGATGGTCACATCATTAAAACATCCAGACATGCGCTCAAGCATGATGAAGCCAAACCAGTGTCTGTGGGGAGATGAGTGGGTCAGAGAAATCACAAGCCTGGGAACAGAAAAGCCAAGTGGACAGCTTCAGTGGACATGCCAACTGGACAGAGGGCTGTACCAGTCTCTCCCCAAGAGCATCGACTCTTCATCCTATCTGCCTAGACTGTCCAACTTCCCTCGTTAATGAAAATGTGGTAAACACATATTCTTTTTTTTCACTTGACGTGTATTTTCAACTTTTCTTTTGCCTCCTTTCAGGCCAGCAGCTGGGAAAGCTACATGTGATTTTTCCTAGCTTCTTTTGTAATCCTTTTAGCCAATGAGACAGAAGCCAAAGTTCACTTGGGGCTTCTGTGAAGGCTGCAGTCCCCTTCGACACCAAGACAAATACAGAGAATCAGTCCTGACGCCCCTGAGTTACCAAAGCAGGCTTAAAGTGTTTTGCTGTGGGAGAAAAGTCCAATTTTGCTTAAGCTCCTGCCAAGTTTTCTGTTACTTGCTGCTAAAGCTAAATGTACATCTACCTGATTACACAGTTTGAAAATAACAACAAAAAACAAAAAAACCTGAACTGACAAAAGGTACCAAACCACGTGGCTAAACATAAATAAAAATTATGGGTTAATTTAAGGGTAAGAGCTAGTCAGTATTAAGCCTGAGCTAATGGCTGAGGAGTTATAATTAATATAAGCTTCTAAGTGATTATTTTATAAATGGGCTGTGAGACCACAGGGCCAATCAGGACTGGAGAAACCTTCTGGCTACAAAAACCCTTCCTTTACTTGAGGGCTTAATTGAAGCTATGCCAACTGGTAACACACAGGGGAGAAGTGTGTAGGAGAGACTGGGATCTTTGAAATCCACCATGACCTTGAGGGAGGGCTTCTCTCTGTATTGGGCTTTGGATGTTTAAACAGACCTTTTGCCTTCCTTCCAAATAACACAGCATAGAACCATTGAAAACAGCTTTGGGAGTGCATGTGGAGAGATGGCTCAGCACTTAAGGGCACTGGCCACTCTTGCAGTGGACCTGGGTTTGATTCCTAGCACACACATAGCAACCACCAACCAACCACCTATGATTCTAGTTCCAGGGAATCTAATGCCCTCTTCTGGCCAATACTGGCACTGCACATGTGTGGTGCACAGAGATTCAAGCATGCAGAACACTCATACACATAAAATTAAAAATAATCTAACCAAAAAAATTAAAATAGAATTTTAACAATAAAACTTATTTGGCTAACTGCCCTCAAGTATCTAGTTAGAACTCTCAAGTAATTGGCCAACATAATTATTTGAACCAACAAAACTAATACAGACTTCATAGTGGTCAAGGGCTCAGGCTGTAGAGCATTCTAGGATCAAGGTCCCAACTGGGCCACATACTGGCTATGTCACTTAGCTTTTCTGTGCCTCAATTTGCTCATCTGTGATGTGGACACAATTCCCCAAGTTGTAAGACTGTCGGAAGAATTCAATTAACTAAAACACATAAAGTGCTCAGAATCCACTGCCTATAAAGAGTACATGGCAGAATGCTCACTAATGTGGATACTAGTGTCATTCAAGACTAGGTTGTTTGTTACTTTGACACAAAGACCTTTCTCCATACCAAGTTAGAGATGAGATTGTTTGGAATTTCCCATGTGTTTTTGGTGTGGAGTTTGCCCTTTCCTTGTCTACTAACTACCAAGGAAGCATCTACTGTGACATTGGTTTCTTTTGATTCAAAGGTGGGAATTGGAAACACAGACACATATTCCTCAGGTTTCTCAACTGGTGCATACAGGCACTCACATGCACACATGCACACACGTGTGCGTGTGCACACAACAGAGAGAGAGAGAGAGAGAGAGAGAGAGAGAGAGAGAGAGAGAGAGAGAGAGATGGGGGAGAACCAGTGGTTAGAACCCCAGTGTAAATAGAGAACGTGTAAGAGTCTCTTTCATTATGAGTCCAGAGAGATCATGTGTGAGCCTGCAGTGTGCAAGTCTGCTTCGTTGCCACCAGCAGTCTGTCTGTCCTCCTGTACTCTCTTGTCCTGGCTTTCTTAGCGCTGCCTGGAGCATCCTTTCTTGCCCTGACTGCTGCTTCAGTGTGCCCAGAGCAGAGCTGTGTATAAAAGAGAGGCGAGAAGAGCAGCCTCCCCTGCCACACTGCTGCCTGAGCCCGCAGTCCGGGCCTGCATCTAGAGCCTCGCATCCTCAGGCCTGGACTCAAACCCTCCCAACAGACCAGACTCAAATAGAACACTCTCTCCAGCACCTTCCTTTTCCTTCTCCTTCCTCCTAAGAGATGTAATAAAAGAAAATTGTTCTTCATTCTATTAAAGACATGGTCACACATAGATGTAGTAGGAGGCACCATGGACCCTCATCTACCAACAGAACCTGTCTGACTTGGTCAGCAAAATGCTCTGCCCCATGCACAGAGCGCTGCCACCTTCGAAACATGACATGAGTCTTAGTAAGGACGTCTCATAAAGTACCACACAACAAGTATCCATTGGATAATTATTACTCACTTACAATGTGCCTGGCACTGGCAGAGCACCAGGAATACCATGATGAATGGATGTAGAAGAATCTAGGTTGAATCACAGTTTCCAATGAGGTGAAAAATGGATCTATTCAAATGCACTCCTTTGCCACTGAACATTGGTGACACGCTATCACATCCAAAAGTCCAAGATATCTCAGCCTGGCCTTTCCAAGTCCCTCCAGAAGATAGAATGATAAACCTGCTTTAAAATGCAGTTAGTGTGGTTTCATTTTGTGAACTAAAAGTGGCTTTAATAGTCAACAGCGCCTGCTCTCAGATCACTGCCAGAAAGATGAACTATAGACCATCTATTCTGAACCCACATCTCAAACCCCTACCAAGTTCAGGGTCACTACTGCTGACAGTTAGTTACCTTGTGCTCTAGAGGGTAAACAAACATATTAGGAACTTCCTCATCTAAAACACCAGGCTAGTGCAGGAAGAGCTGAGTTCCCAGGTGACCTTCCTGAGGCCTCCATTAGGACAGAGGAAGATTCTCTAGGGACAGGCGAGGCCGCATTTCTAAAGAATTCAGAACAAAAAACATTTCACAAAGAATTTCAGCAAGAATGGTTACAAAAATAAGAAGGCAAGCTAGGCCCAGGGCCCTTCAGCTTTAGTTCCAGCTACTCAGGAACCAAGGTGAGAGGACCAAGCAAAGCCCAGTGTTCAGCAGCCTAGTCAACCCTGTCTCAGAAAACAAGCAAACAACGACAATGTGCAGAAGTCTAACCAACCCCTCACAGAGCAAAGCATCCAGTACCTCAAGCTCTTTATGAAATGTTGTCACCCACCCAACGTTCAGGCAGCAAATGCTCAGAGGGCTCCTATGTGTACCCTAGCAGTTGAAAGTGGGGACTGGACTAGACCTCTGTACACAGGCACAAGGAAGGACTGCTCACAGATGGTTAGGGCCATGCCAACAGAAGCAGGAACAAAACACTACCCTCTCCCGTGAGGATGGCTGCTAACCAATGAGTGTGATGCTAAGTGTTGGGGAGGTGTGGAGAAACTGCAGGCGTAGTCCTAAGTCAGTGGGAACGGACCATCTAACAAACATAGATGGCAGTATGGGGGATCTCCAAAATGTTAGACATAGAATTAACCAATACCCACAAATTGAAAGCAGGCTTTGAAAGAGATAGTAATGTACCTGTGTTCAGAGCAGTTTAGCTTCCAATAGCTGAAAGGCTGGAGCAGCTCCAGGATCTGTCAGCAGGTAAGTGAACAAAGAAGCTGTGATATATCACACAACAGGATGTTAGGCAACCATAGAGAAGAACGGGGTCTCTGACACGTGCTACAGCATAGATGAACTCTGAGGACACTGTGCTAAGCAAGATAAGCCAGGTAGAAGATGGGGTGTTTATACGGCTCCATTGATGTGAGGAATCTGTAGTAGGGAGATGCACAGAGAAAAAGCAGTCAAGTTTCTCAGGGGCTGGAGGAAGTCTTTGTTCAATGGGGACAGAGTTCCTGTTTGGGAAGATAGAGACATTTTAGAGATCAATGTCAACCCATGTGAATCTACTTACAGCCACTGGAATGGGCATCCAAAATTATTAAAAAAATCATATACTTTAGGTTTATAGATTTTAATCACAGTAAAACAACTACATAAAAGTGTGTGTGTGTGTGTGTGTGTGTGTGTGTGTGTGTGTGTGTAAGTATTTAGGTTATTTATATTTTAATCACGATGAAACAAAAGTTTTTTTTGTTTTTGTTTTTGTTTTTGTTTTTTTTAATGTAAGTAGATGCAAGTGTGGTAGCATACCTGTGATCCCAGCACTACAGAAGCAGAGGCAGGAACCCCTCACAGTGTGGCTGGCCCTGAATAAATAAGTAAATGAAGTTTACTTAGGAAGCCCCTGGAGTGGATGGGAGAAGTGGCTGCAGAATCAGATCGCCCTCCACCCCAGGAGTGCTCTTGCCATGGCCAGATGCTCAGCCATCATCTGGAGCCCATCCTCCTGGGAGAGTGTGTGACACGGTGGCCTTGCTGTCTAGCTGTGACTTACAGAAAGTCTTCTTTCTCTCACTGCCAGGACTGTTTAAACTGTTTAAGGCTGCACACTGAATCGGGGCAGTTGCAGTGGGCTCTAGCTGGCTCTCTTCAAACGGGAAAAGAAGATTCATTTTTAAGGTCCGTCTGATCTTCTGTTTCAAGTGAAGCTTACTCCAGTCTAAAGGGTAATTTCAACATTTCTGGAATCTATTAAGAAGAACATAAAGAATGCTACAGAGCCAGCCAAGGAGAGAGAGAGAGAGAGAGAGAGAGAGAGAGAGAGAGAGAGAGAGAGAGAGAGATTGCCATCTTGCAGAAATCCTCTGTACCTGCTTTATACCAAAGGAGCCCTGTCTTTATCTCATAATAAATTCGAGCTTAGGAAGGCTTGCTAGCCTGCCTGCCTCTCCTGCTAATGACAGGCTCAATTATGGGTCCTAATCCTGCATTCCTGACGCTCCCCTCATCCCTGCATAACTTCCAGGGGAGTCAAAGGGCCCCCCCTGGCCCTGCCAGGGTGACATTAGTTATGCGGGAGCAGCGCCTGGGGCGTGTTGGTGATTTTAAGGGTCTGCTCCTATAACGACACACACTTGGAAGCCTGAAATGCGCACACTTTGACTCTTCACCTTATGCTGAAATAAAAAGCCACAGTAACTCCATTAAAAATATAAAATTCCTCCACAGGAAATGAACACTAGTTTGCTTCCAATTTACATTGGTTTTAGGTTTCACCTTCCCCACCCCCTTTTACTTTTAATATTAATGTCCAATTCTATGGGAAGTATTGTCTATAAGGGAAAAAATAGCACACGTATTGCATCGGGGTCTTGCACTTTATTTACTAAGCTAGGCAGGACATTTTTGCTTTGCTGCCTCTAGCTCTGTGGTAATTCTTTGCAAATTCACGCATAGGCTGTTCTCTTTAAGTCACCCTGGGCAGATGCCTAATGACCTCTGGCTTATTGAGAAGTGGCCTTGTTTTATGTAAACTAATCATCCAGCCAGCTATATTAATAACGAGACCATAACTCATTTTCATCCTAGGCACACACTGTGCATTATCAGTCTCCTAATTAATCCCAGGCAATTCCGGGGGCAGGTATTATTAGTTCCAATTTTCCTCACTGCTCCTTGAGCTGGAGACTTGACAAACAGAGGGTCATGCTCCATGTCCCACAGGCATGCCCCAGAGTCCCAACCCAGAGTCCAAGGCCTCCAGACACTGTCCCTGTGGACCTGAGAAGCCTGGGAACCAGCACACCTCTGCTGATCTCAGGCCATGGGCTTTCCTCAGGGAGAAAGAACCTGGGTCAGCAGACATCAAGCAAGCCTGCTTAATGGACTAAGTCAATACAGCTTCCAGAGAGGAAAATAAACTCAAAGCCTAGGTACACTGAGCCCATGGCTGGGGACTATGGTCTGAACAGCAGAGACTGTCAAACATGCTCTCCTAAGCCTTTCTCTTTCCTGATCTGGTCTCCCAAGGTGCAGAGAGGTGGCTCCAGAGCCCAGCTAGATGGCTCGCTGTGCAAAGTCAAGGTCTTGATTTGAGTGCTCCAAGCTTCTTCTCTCATCTCCCTGACTCACACAAAATTATAATCTTAGGACACTTGATGATGGGGTCTCCAAAATAGGAATTCCCTGTCCTCTCTTACTCCCAGTTCTGAGACTCTGGCCCAATGAGCATCAACCGTGAATCTGACTAGGTCTAACGATACTGGGAAGATGTTTGAATCCCCTGCCTGCCCTGCCACATCCCTCCAGCATCCCTTGTCCTGTGTGAGAAGGGGCATTATTAGGTAAAGGATAGGAGACGGGTGCTGAATTTGCATCTGCCTGTTGACTCTATGGGTTCTTGGCCCCACAAGCCTTTACTGGACCTACAATGGAGACAGAAATACTTGGCCTGTATTTCTGCAGGGTGGGTGTGAAACAGCAGCCCTCTTGGTCTTCTCCGGAAGTTCTCTTCCAGTCAGCTCATCACCTTGGCTCAACACAGGGCCTTGACCATCTTTCCTTGTCTCCCTGTTTCCCTAAGCAGTCACATCCAACTCAGTAGTGACATGTCAGCACTTTGTGTACTTGCCTTGAGGTCTCTCTGTGGGGTTTCTGTAGTCTGCTTTGCTGAACAGCCATGCCTAAGCCTGTGGGGGAGAGAGCTCCCTCAGGATTCCTTGTGTTGGAGAGGCCCTTTGGCACAGGGCTAAGGAAGCTATGAGGGATAATTTACTCTCCAGGGCCCCCTTGAAGACCACGCCCTCTTCTGGGTTTTCCTGAGAGCACACCCTTGCTTGGCTTCTCCTTCCCTGCTCTGTGCCAGCCCTCAGCAGGCTCCTCTAGGAACACAGCCTTAATTAGAACTTGCACACGACCCTCACCTCTGGGTGTTTCTAGGGACCTCATCCAAAAATAATACCCATGGTTTCAATTACACCCAGCCCAGACTTCTCTAAACTCCAGGTCCATGGAATGAAATTGCTCCTTGACAATGCTTGTGTTTTTTCATTGGTGTTCCCAAGGTCAACGTGCCCCAAACAGAATTCGTGGAGTTCCTACTTTTCCAGTGCCTCCCAGTACTCTCCAGATCAGTGGGTCCCACCCAGTCTTCACTCCCCATCCATCTTACAGGCAGAGTCCTAGAAACCTCCCAAGGCCCTTCTTTCCCCTCAAGCCCACCTTCTCCCTCAACTACGCTGCCCTGCATGCCCTACAAGCCATCTTCACACCCCTTGTTTTGTCTACGACCTGCTCCTCAAATCTTGGTGATTCCCTCTGTCATCCTTTGTCTGCATGCTTGTCAAGCCACAAGCCACACTTCACCTCCAACCTTTTTACGTGCTTCCCCTCCTGTTTCCAACACTAGCAACTGTTTCAAGACACCAGTCTAATCACATCAAGTCCCAATATAAAACTCTGGCAGGGCTGCATTCCTCCTAAGTGGAGCTCAGAGATACTTGGCATGACCCATCAGTCGTGTGGGGTGCAGCGTGTGATTATCTGCTCTGCCCACAGGCGTTGAATACCATTGCTGCTTCTTCCCAATGCTTTACCTCCCCACTTCATCTTGATCATTGTTGGCGGGCCATCCCCTAGGCTCCAGCACTGCCTCCCATCTTCAAGATTACTTCTGAGCTCTCTAACCAGGATAAGTTCCAAGTTTCAGGTTCCCAGGACACCTTGCACCTGCTCCAGTAGCTGGAGAACTTCTGGTCAGCAATAATATAAATGTGCATCTGTAGGATCACATGACACAGTAACACAGGGTTGATGTTCCATGATGCCAGGAATCTTGCCTGGTTTCATCCTGTTGTCTCCAGCAGCACATATTGGGTATGCAATGGACTGCTTAGAAACAACTCCAATCAAGGGAAGGATTAAGAAGGTGGAACACACAATAGGTTAGATACAGAGTAAGAGACTAGGTGAGGGATGGATCTCCCTTGAAAGAGGAAACAGAATAGTTATGATGGACAAGGGTATGAATGTGTGTGTGTGTGTGTGTGTGTGTGTGTGTGTGTGTGTGTGTGTTTGTGTGTGTGTGTGTGACTAGAATTCGAGGATCAGACAGGAGGGGGCATGGAAAAAGGGGGAGGGGGAACATGGAAAGGAACAGCCAAAACTAAGGGCCGTTGGAGGGATCATATGGAAACCGAATACAGTAGAAGCTTCCTAATATCTATATGAAATCACCAAATATTAGGGGAAATAGAGTCCCAATTGGACATCTCTCATCACCAAATGAAGCTTCCAGTACCAGGAATGGGTTACATCTAATTGAGTTGTTGTCCAAAGGGAACCCCCCAAAAACCCAGGTGATTGCCAAGGCTATTAGTTGCTCTCCACAAACTGGTGGTAAGGCCCTAATGCTGAAACAGCATCTACATAACTCATTGAACATGAAGAAGTTAAGCTACTGACTTCCTAGAACTTCCCCCCCTACATACTAGTGTTTATGGTTTTGGAAGGCACTCTGCATGCTACCAAAGGAGAAATGTAACTGCTAACCCAGCTACAGAACCCTTCAATCTACAATGGTGACCTGTCTGCAGGATAAACTGGTACAATGGTGGCACAAAGCTTTGGGAGCAACCAACCACTCTCTGATTTGATTTAAGGCTCACTCCATGAGATGGAACTCATACCCAACACTGCTCAGATGGCCAAGACCTGAGACCAGCTAGGCCAGGGACCTAGAGGAAAGTGAAATACAGATGCTCTGCTAAAGGGATGCAGCAATAAATGACACTCTGCTATACTCATGGATCAGTGTCCTTCTTGGCCATCATCAGAGAAGCTTCCTCCTGCAGCAGATGGTAACAAATACAGAGACCCACAGCCAGACATTATGTAGAGAGTGAGAGACCTTGGAACCCTCAGCCCTAAATAGAATATCACCATCAAATTCCTCCTCTCAAGGCTCAGGGGGCTCAAGGAAGAAGAGGTGGAAAGAGTGTAAGAACCTGTGGTGATGGAAAGGAAACCAGGTCCTAACAACACTGCAGCACCAAAATGATATAAACTCAGAGACTGAGGCAGCATGTGCACATTCTGCATGAGTCTGCACAGATGGGGTCCCAGTGCTGAGAGAAGTGAACACAGCCCTATCCCTAACCCGGAAGTTGTCCCCAGTTGATACCACTTGCAAAGGAAAAATTAGTTTTCCCCAGTGGAGTCTCACTTGGTATACAAGCCACACTTAGGGGCAGGCCCCAAGCCTAGCAGAGGATGGCAAACCAAAATAAATTCCATGGCATCTTTGGAGGTTCTTTATTTCATAATGTTTCATTGGTTTTTTGTTTGTTTGTTTACCTTGCAGGATACATACATACACACATACATACATACACATACATACACACACACACACACACACACACACACACACACACACACACATATATATACACACACACACACACACACACACACACACACACACACACACACACACACACACACACACACAGGCTTCCAATTTTGTTATGGACTTCCTGTGGGAGAGGATGTGAAGCTCCACGTCTGTATGTGTTTCTTGTGCTTTTTGTTTCTTCAGCATTTTTTCTTCTGTTTGTTTTGACCTATTCTAATTTGTATTTGTTTTATCTTATTTCATTTTATCATTGTTCTTTAGGTGCCTCTTTGTTTTCTAACAACAGACAGAAAGGGTGTGGATCTACACGGGAGGAGTGGTGGGGAGGAACTTGGAGGAGCTGGGGTAAGGGAACCGTAAACAGAATATATTGTAGGAAAATCTAGTTTAATAAAGAAAAAGGAGAATAAAGGAAGAGGCGGCGGAGGAGGAGCTTGTTTGCACAAGCAGGAGCACTGTTTCCCTCACCACCAGCCTCTTGCTGCTGCTCTGCCTCTATTGTGTAAGCTGGAAACACCAGTGGAGTATGCTGCAAACATACCGCTCTTAGGAGGGGAGCACTGTGGAAGTCTGTTCTCAAAACACCAAGCTGGCAATACCTGCGTCTTCCAGTGGGAGACCCAGACAAATGTGCGTTTTGAAACCGCTGACAGGCTTTACTTTCTCAGTTGAGGGAGAAAGGCAGCAGTTGTGGAGAGACCCCATGGACAGACTATTGAGGGTCGACTTAACTGGACTTCCTCAATTTACTCTTAGGACACCATCAAGAAGTAAGTACTATTAGCCCCACTTGACAGATGAGAAAATTGAGAAACCAAATATTCAAGATGTCACAACCAATGAGTAGACTTTCAGTCCACAATTGTCTGAACTTGAACCCCACCTTTTTGCTTCCTATAATTCTTTTAGCACTCTAATTGTTGGATGAACAAATATCGGAAGGTTAATTTTCTTGAAAGAATGTTCATCAAATAAAATACAATATCTTCTGTTTTTTTCTCCGTGAAAATCACCATCAAAGTGTTCCTCCTGATCCAAGAGATTTAATGATTTTTGTCTTTTTAGATTTATTTGTTTTTGCTTGGTGTGTGTGTGTGTGTGTGTGTGTGTGTGTGTGTGTGTGTGTGTGTGTATCCTGGACACATGTGTGGAGGTCAGAGGAGGGCATTGAGTGTCCTCCTCTGTCAGTCTCCACCTTAGTCTCTTGAGATGGTTACTCATTATACTGGAAGATTATGTTTCAGTTAGGCTGGCCAGCCTGTGAGCTTTCAGGATCCTCTTGTCTCTGTTCCCCAGTGTTGGGGATATAGACATTCCCAGCTATGACTGATTTTTTACATGGGTTCTCAGGATTTGAACCCTGGTCCTCATGCTTGAACAGCAAGTGTTCTTACCCACCGAGCCATGTACTCAGTCCCTGTATATATTTTTATGTAGTGGGATTCAAAGTATGTGGGGAAGGAGGTTTGCTTTTGAATTCATTGTTTGTCAGTAAGCATTTCTGATGCAACTGTTGCATGACTCACAGTATTGGGTTTGAGAACAAGAAGAAGTAGGTTTCAGGCAGGGCTTATGCTTTTGGACACAGAATCCATTCCAAACATCTTCAGCTCTCACCCCATCTGCTGCACAGAACCTGTGAAGCCCAAGGTAAACAACATAACCAAAGCCAGTTCTGCTTAGCACTTTATGGAAGCCACCAGCAATGACCTCAGCCTCAGAGTCTCTGGGATGAGCGGAGGCTCTACATTCAGAAAGAAATAGAATGTCCTCCAGGCTCCTCATGGAGCAGCGTTGCTCTTCTGTGACGTTGCCTGTTTTCTGTTTCCTCTCTTGCCAGGCTTGTTTGGCAGTTCCTGGCAGTCTGCTCAGGTGGAGGGACAGGAGAGGAAAGCCCATTCCCAGCCTAGGGAAAAGCTCAGAGCAGCTGGAAAGATGACTCGGCAGTTAAGCACACTTGGTGCTCTTGCAGATGACCGGAGTTGGCATCCCAGAACCTATATCAAGCAGCTCACAATTGACTATTACTCCAGCTCCAGGGGACCTGACAGCTTCTTCTGGCCTTCATATGAATCTGTACCCATGTACACAGACTCAGTTGTGCATGCTTACATACACATGCATGAGCGTGCATGCGCGTGCCCACACACACAATTCAAACAAAATAATATCTTACAAAAAGAAAATGCTCTGGGTAAAACCAGTCAGAGGCAGAAAGTTTAGGGTTTACATACTGTTTTTATAAACTGACTATGGCAGAAGCTTGCTTTCCTCTTCCTGTAGTACTGTGGTCAGATCTTCCCCTTGAAGCAAATCTCAGTTCCACGTCATCTTCTCTGACCATGGATGTTTTCAGAATTCCCTTCACTCTTCAAAATGACAGTTCTTATGTTTCCTTGTTTGATATTACTCTCTGCATTTAAATTGTTGGTGCTGTGAGGACAGAGGCCTGTCTTTCTTTGTCACTCTTGGTGCTGTGAGGACAGGGACCTGTTGTCTTGGCCACTGTTTTCCTGCATCCCATCCAGCACTGTTGGCTGTAGATGAGTAGGTGAGCTTCATTTCAATGTCCTGGTTTTATGAGCTCCTTGGATTCCATAGATGAAGCATCTTATGTGCCCCTGTTGTCAGACCACTATCCTGACATCACCAGCTCCTATGCCAGGGTCATCATTGAGACTCAAGAATTCTGCCTCTGGAGTCTTCTTTTGAGGGGAAATAAAGTGAAAAAAAATTCCCCAAAACTTTGGACCATGCTGCATCCCCTTCTAAACAGACTCCCTAATCAAGAATCACTACGTGCCAATGCTGGGGTATAAATGCCTGGTAAAGCCCTGTACCAGGGATGAGAGCTCATCTACAAGATGAAGAAACTCCTGAAACAGCTTCCTACCCCGGCTTGCCTGCGGGGCCCTTCTGCCCCTACAAGCTCATACTGCCCTTCCCCTCACTGGCCTCCGGGCCCCTCATTCCAGGAGACTGTGGCCAGACTCTAGACTTTGGGCAGTTTTTCTGATGGCCTAATTTCCTGGTCACCTGTACTGACACGATCTTGATTTCTTTCAATAACTCCTCTTTCCACTCCTGGGAAATTGATGTCTGCTCTGGCATATGTCCCCACCTTCCTTCACAAAAGAGGGGGAAGGAGAGGGGGGAAAGCCTTTTAATATTTTTAGCAATGTCTTCATATTCTGTCAATAAATTACCTCTGGCAGCTTTTAGAGACCCCATTGGCTCCCGCACTGACCTCTTGTTCCTTTTGTGCTAGGAAACTGCCTTATTATTTATCTTTGTCTCTCTGGCAATCTCCCTTCCATTCCTCACCTTTGATTTCCTTATCGTGCCTTTGCACTTTCTTAACTTTGTACTATAATTTCTCCAGCCGAATCACTGTTTGATTTTCGCATAGTTTCTCGCTTTCCTAGTTTTGCTTATTTCCCCCACCAGTACACATCCTTTCAGTGCTATTTGTTTGGCTTATTTTCCACACTTTATGGATGTGTTGCTAGGGTGCATGTATTTTCTTTGGGCGGTTTCTATTCATTTCTGTGATTATGGTCTTGTATCTGCAGATGTTCTTGTGCCCTTGTGTTGTCTTGGTGGGATGCACTTTGTTACGCCCAGGTGACAGACCTCTCCGTGTGTTCTTCTAAGAGGGCCTGATGGCTTTGGATGCTTACTTGGGATGTCCCTTTCTTTGGCAGAATCGTCCTAACAAAACACCACAAGCACAGTTGTGGAATTTAAGCTGGGGTTCAAACAACAGAAATGTATTCTCTCACTTGAGTTTGGACTTGGGGCACCAGCAGAACTATGGCCTCTGTCCACGGCCTGTGGGTGAGCAGCCTCTTGCTGCTCCTTCACACATTCAGTCTTTCTCCTTTAAGAACATCCCAAGATCTCTGTGTGTGTGTGTGTGTGTGTGTGTGTGTGTGCGTGTGTGTGCGTGTGTGTGTGTGCGCGTGTGTGTGTGGTGTGTGTGCGTGTGTGTGTGTGTGCGTGCGTGTGTGTGTGTGCGTGCGTGCGTGCGTGTGTGTATGTGTGCGTGCGTGCGTGTGTGTGTGTGTGTGTGTGTGTGCGTGCGTGCGTGTGTGTGTGTGTGTGTGCGTGCGTGTGTGTGTGTGTGTGTGTGTGTGTGTGTGCGTGTGTGTGTGTGTGCGTGTGTGGGGGCCAGAGGACAACATCTGATGTCTTTCCTTGGCAATGTCATTGACCTTATTTGAGACAGGGTCTGTTAACAACCTGGAGCTCTACTAATCAGACTAGCTGGATGGCTAGTGAATTGTGAGCATCCACCTATCTCTGCCTCCCAGTTTCCGAGAGGGTGCTGGCACACTCAGCTCTCTGTATGTTTTGGGATTTGAACTCATGTCCTCATGCTCACAAAGCAGACGATTTACCAAATGAACTATTCCCCTACCCCAACCCCGAATTTTCTGTTCTTATAAATAAATATACCAGTCACATTATAATCCCAAAATTTCATTTTTAACTTAATCGTCTCTTAGGGGGTTCTGTCCCCAAACACTATAACATTTTGTGGTGTGAGGAGTTAGGAATACAACATATGAATTTGGGGAATGGAAATAAAATTTGGTCTATAGAATGAACATTTCTCCCTGACATTGGACCATAGGTCAAGAGAGAGAACTAGGTGCCATGATTTACATGTCACCAAGTTTCCCCACTCCAAACTGCTATGGTTGTACATGGAATACATTGCAGGCAGCCCTCATCCCTTCTCAAGCACTTCTGTGGGTAGTTCAGGGAATCCCAAAGGTATAAATCCCCGTGTTCACTACTGTCCTAGCTAGGGCTATCATTGTCGTGTTGGAACACCATGGCCAAAGCAACCTGGGGAGAAAAGGGTTTATTCGGCACATCAACATTGCTGTTCATCGGTGAAGGAAGTCAAGACAGGAGCTCAGACTGGGCAGGCAGGAACCTGGATACAGGAGCTGATGCAGAGGCCATGGAGGAGTGTTGCTTTCTTATAACACCAAAGACCACCACCCCAGGGGTGGCCCCACCCAAAGGGGATGAGCCCTCCCACATCAACTGTTAATTAAGAAAATGCCCAGCAGGCTTGTTTACAGCCTGATCTCAGGAAGGCATTTTCTCAATAGAGAGTCCCTCCTCCCAGATGACTATAGCTTACATCAAGTTGATGAGAAACTGGCCAACACAGCTGGTTTGACCTGTCAGTGCATTGGTGGTGTCCTGCCAGGCTCCGCAGCCAGTGTTTATACTTCAGATGCCTCTCTGTTCACTGGGCACTGCTGTCAATGCCGAGCATTGTGGCCTCTTCTGCTGGGCCTTGTCACGTTGTTTGGATCCATCACTTAGCTCCTGTTGGACACCTGTCCTGCTCTGGCCCATACTGAAGCTCTCAGTATCTCAGAAGCCTCTCCCTTTCGATCCTTTGCTTTGCCTCCTTCTTTTGAGTAGCTTCTACCCAGTTCCCCTTCTCTGGTGCTCAGGCAATATCGGGCCAGGAACACTCAGGCTCTACTGGCCTCTTTTCCATGGAGACAGCATATATCTACTTATTCTGTCCTTCACTGCAGTGAAGGCTCTACAGGGGTTACTGAATATCTCTATGAAGAGATTTTGAACTGACACACTCGAGTGTGCTTATACTCTTGGTATTGAATTTCTTTGCACCCTATCTTCAGGTTAGCATCTTAAAACCCTAAGTCTCAGTATGATATTAGGAGATGGATAATTGATCATGTGGGTGGAACCCTCATGAATGGGGTTAGTGGCCTTACAAGAAGCCATTAGAGGGCTTGCTCATTCTCTCTCTGCTCTTTTCCATTAGAGACTAACATCAGAAGACTAGCGTGTATAAGTCTGTGGATTATACATGGAGAAGAAAGCAGATTCTCACCAGGCCTGGGGCCTGCTGGCATCTTTATTTCTCAAATACTAGGAAGAATACATGTCTTCTATTTAAACTGTCCAGTCCAAATTGGCATTTTGTTGTAATATCCTGAGCCAGCAAGGACATTCTCCCACAGTGCACAAGGCTTATGACTCCAGTGCATACATTTGGGTTCTGAGCATCATTAGAGTCCAGCAGACTTTGGATGCTCTTCCATCAGCTGTCAACCTGAATGGCATCCCCAGAATGTCTTTCTCCCATCAGAAGAAGCTGCTCACAGCTGTAGAGTAGAAAACTGAGAGAGTAGATGACAGCTGACCCAACAGTTCATCAAAATGTATCCAGTGGTGTATCTGCCAGATGTTCAATGATAAACATGCTTATAGTATTTATCATTAATAAGATAGCTTGAATTCTTGTGAAGAGTGACCCACAATAAGGTAATTTTTTCTCACAGTATCTTTGATGATGAGCTCAAAGCTTATGCCAATACCAATGGGAGCACCAAGAAGGGGCCAGGAGTCCATCCAGAGCCTTTATGGTGGAGCTCTCCTATCACAGGAGTAAGCCCTCAGCAGCAAATATGCTGGTCTTCACTTCCTACCCACACTCTGTCACACCTGGAAGGTGGTAGACATTGTATACTGCCTGTACTTACTCTACCTGACCTACAGACACCAACCCACCAGTTGGATGTCATTGTCTTCTAGTTGTGGATACAAATATCTGTCCAGAGGATTTGGCATCAGAACACAGGGGCAGAGTGAGGCACACCCAGGCATCTTGGGACTCTTGAATCAAAAGGCCGTAGGGAATTGATTTGAAGTTGCTATCAGAGCAAGCCAGGACTTCAGAAAGAAGGGGATGAGAAGCAGAACGGCATCCCATGTCTGTCATTCTAGCACGTAGGTAGCCGGGCAGGAGGAGTGCTGTGAATTTGTGGCCCGCCAGACAACCTTGGATTATAGAGTGAGACATCTCAAAGAGCAACAACAACATTGGTCTGCTGGACTAGAGATCACTAGAAGCGAGTCTCTGACACCCAAAATGTGCTCAGTAAATGTCCGCAGAGCTGTGTCAGTGGCACTGATGTGGTGGTGGAAACCGACTGCCGGTTGGCACAGCACCTATCAGCTGCCCCACCTCCCAGCCAGCAGGGACTCTTAGTTGGTGCTACCTCAGCTGATGTGCCCTCCACTCCCACCCCCCCTGCCCCAGTTCTCCTGGTGTCCAGGGTTGCTGGCTTGCTGGGTTGCCCTGCTCTGTGCAAACTTACTACCTTTGGATCAGTGACAATTTCAATGCGACCTCCCTCGGGCAGGGCACATGCTGTTTCCTGGGGTTCTAGAACTCTCTGCTGAGTTTTGGCACCTCTTAATGGCTTTGTGTGGTTGCCTGGGGTCTGTGATACCTGTGTGGCTCCTCATGACAGCATCCCCTACCTGACCCAGCCATCTGTTTATTTTGGCTGCATCTGCTTCTTTATGCTCCCTCTTCCGAGACGGAGGAAATCGTAGCTACTTCCTCGAATCAGCCAGAAATACAGAGTAGTTCTTCTGAGGAAATATTGTCTCCAGACCTGGAGTGGCTTCTGTACGTGGCAGACATGGTCAGAGCTCGTTTGAGGGGAAGAAATAACCGCACCAGTGACAGCAGCCTTCCCAGTCTCTTCACATTCACACCCTTTATGAATAGCAGTGCCCATGGCCAATGCACCAGGATGTCCTGCCAACTGCCAGCAATATATCGGATCTGCTGACTCATGCCTGTCAGCCGGGGACAGGAGGTGGCTCCTGGAGTTTCACAGCCTTGAGGTGTTTCTCTGCTTCACTTTCCTGTTCTCAAATGCAAAGGGTTTTGAAAGGCAGTTTCTTTCTGTCAGCACATCTGATGCTCTTGCCTCGGTAGTGACGGCTGTGGACATCTAGGGAGGAGGTAGGTTAAATGCAATGTGGTTGTGACCTTTGCCCCTCACCTTGTGACCTTTCTGACCTGTTTTCAGTGGGAGAACATGAGCCTTAGGATTTTGAAATGGATTTTCCTGCAGCTAACACTGGCTTTTGACAAGCTCAGTGACTTTTTGATATGCAGAATCAGAATTTTGGGCTAAAATGTCACCTGCCTAAGCTATGTACCCTGTGGTGATGGGTAGGGGCACATGGCCAGGTTCGAGTCTTCTCAGGATAGTCAGGTCTCTGGAAAGGCTTGTTGCTTCCTTGCTTCAGATTAGAAATGCAGCTCTCCCAGGCCAGGTGATGCAACAAACAGGCCGTTCTTAAGACCATCTCCTGCCAGGGCTGAGGGGGCGGGGAGTGATTAGGAGTCAAGGCATGGCAGTGTGCTTGCCTTGATTCCATCCCTCTGTATGACATCAAATATCTATTAAGGAGACTCTTCAATCTGGGGACAAAATGACACTTATTAAGAACAACTTATCAATAAAGATAGCTTGCAGTTGTTTGCATCTGGCTGTAAACGATCCCAAAGCCGTTCTTTGGAAATGAGGAGCCGATTTTGTGATTGGGAGCAGGCTAAAGGTATGTGTAATAAAAGAGAAAGAGTACTTAGCAGAGAGACGAGGCCTCGATTTCTAACGATAGACTCATTTCTAACGATGCCACTTTGGGCAAATCATTCTATTTCTCTGGCTTCATTAGTGACCTCAGTGGGAGCCATTTCAGTAGAAAAACTGACATCCTAATTGCCAAATCCATACGCTAATTTTCATTCCTCATCCTCTTTGACACCTCCATTGCGTTTGGTACTCTTAACTGCCCTTTCCTTCTCAAAACTGTCTTTGCTCTGGGCTTGGGGGATCCATCCCCTGGGAATTCTCTTGCTCCTCGCCCATTCCTCCAGACTTCCTCCTCCAGTCCCCTGCTGTCACCCCACTGACCTGCTGCCCAGGCCAGGTCCACAGATGTGGTTCCTCCGGGGCTGCACACCTCACGCTTACATTCCACAAGTGATCTCATCCAATCCCATGGCACCCCCATGTTTTTGCTGGGAGCTGCCACTTGTGGGCTGGAACTGTCAAAGTCCTCTCCCGTAAGCTGCCCCACCTCCCTGGCTGTGCATAGAAGCCCCACCCACTCAAGCTCTACCTATCCCATGCTGTACTCTTGCCCCCTGCCTATCTTCTTCCCATCCTGCTGCAATCCTCAGGGCCTCTCGTGCCCTCTCTGGCCACGTGGTCTCAGGAGGAAAATTGTCTTTCTTACATCTCTTTCATGAGTACATTGTTCCCAGCCGTCCTGGGAATGGCCCCTCTCTTTGTCATGCCCCTGCCGTTGATGTCTTTGGGTCTTCAGGATCTGACTCTCGGTTCTATAAGCCAGTAACTGAATTAGTTAAGAATCGGTCTGGCTGGAGAGATGGTTAGGAGTGCTTGATGCTCTTGTAGAGGACCTGGGTTTAGTCTTCAGCACCCACAGGGTGGTTTGCAGCTGGTTGTAACTCCAGTTCCAGGGAATTCTATACCTTTTTCCGGCCTTCAGTGGCACCACGCATGTATGTGTTAATATACATACATGTAGACAAACACATATAGACATAAACCAAAAATAAATTTTTGTGGGGCTTGGTGTGCATGCCTTTAATCCCAGTACTTGGGAGGCAGAGGGAGGCGGATAGATCTCTATGAATTTGAGAATAGTCTGGCCTATATAGTAAATACCAGAACAACCAGGCCTATACAGTGAGATCCTCTCTCTCTCTCTCTCTCTCTCTATATATATATATATATATATATATATATATATATATATATATATATATATACACACACACATATATATTTAACTGGTGTAACATGAGGCCAAGCTTTCTGTAGCTTATCCAGAAATTGGATTTTATTTTGCATGATGAGAATTCCTGTCATACAAGATCCAGAACCACAAGGAAGTGTAACACGAATCTTAAAAGGTCTTATAAAAAAAACACAGAGCCAGATATTGGGGTGAAAGCTGAAAGATCAGAAAAGTAGAACAGCCAGCTGCTAGCTTCCCTCTGCGAAATCCTCAGCCTTAAGAGAGTGAATTCCTGTTTCCTCACGCTTTTACATACCTCCCTGTGTCCTGCATTACTACTTCCTGGGATTAAAGGCATGTGTCACCACTGCCTGGTTCTGTTTCTTATGTAGCCCAGTGTGGCCTTGAACTCACAGAGATCCAGGTGGATTTCTACCTCCCGAGTGATAGGATTAAAGGTGTGTGCAACCACTGCCTGGCCTCTACGTCTAATCTAGTGGCTGGCTCTGTCCTTGGATCCCCAGGTAAGCTTTATTGAGATACACAATATATCACTACATGGAAGCTCCACACTGCCCCCTAAGGCCCTCATTCCTTCTCCTTCCTGTCAATCATCCTTGACACACGATCTGTATGCATCTCATCTCATGGGCACAAAACAGTTGGTCCTTTTGCACATCCATGCTCCAGTCAGGAAGAAAGGGGAGCACACTGGGCAAAGGCACACCTTCCTTTTCTACAAGATTTCCTGGAGTTCCACTCAGCACATTGGCACTGACCCTACAACCTTGTCGTGTGACTGTTCTCTCTATAGGAAAGACCGAGATTGGTAACAGTGAATCTGAAGTAGCTTGGTCTTGTTTTGAATGGCTCTGCGCAGTTGCCAGTGGTCTCATTCTACTTTACTATAAGCCAGGTCATATTCTCCAGAGAAGGTTGTGGAGTTGACAGAGAACAGTTTCCTGAGTACTTCCCCAGTCCTATTCTGTCCATGAGGCTCCAGAAACCACACACACACACACACACACACACACACACACACACACACACACACTCTGTCTATGAGGCTCCAGAATCCCTCCCTCACACAGACATATACACACTATTATTTGACATGCCTTTGATAACTGCAGCCTGGCCCTCACCTTCTCTTCGTTTCTGTAATTCATTCACTCAGCAGCTTCAGGAAGCTGAGTAAATCAGAACTTCTTAGGAGACTTAGAAGAGTCTTCCTTGGGGCTGACAGCCTGAAAGAGCCCCACAAGGCTCTGAGGTCTCACACCCAAAGCATGCAGGCTTCTTGAGTTCCTCCAGAGCTTTGCATTATGGGAAGAAGCATCTGCCAGGATTCTAATAAAAGCCGATGTTATTTATCTCACACAGCCAGTTACTTTTTTTTTTTGGTCAGAGGCTCCCTATGCAGCCCAGGCTGGCCTGGAACTTCTGATTCCCCAGCCTCAGCCTCTCAAGTGTTGGAACTATGAATAAACACCATCACACCTGACTTTATGACTATCAATTTTTTTGTCCATGTACAGGGACAGTCTAGCAACTGGCTCCACTAGAAGGAGTGGAGGAGAAAAGTTCTGGTTCGTTCACCAATGTCTATGGTGTAACTACTCACATCATGTCTAAACACAAGCGTTAGGCACAATTGCTTCATGTGGACCTGACTCTGAACCATCATGGCAGACCTCAGGAGGGAAGGAAAATGCTGAGCCCTGTCTAAGTGCTCAAGACAAAGCTTGGCCACTTCCCTTTCGGCCATGTTTGCTTCTTCTCTCTGACTCACATCAACTTCCTCCAGTTCACACTGCCCTGGATAGCTCTTCTCCTTTGGGTGAACAAGTTCACTTTCCCACAGTACACAATTCCCTCAGTCATCCTTTCCACACACCAGTACTGGGGGCCTCAGGTGTGCCCTCTGAATCCTTTTTCCTCGTGGAAGAAGCTGCCATCCCCCCAGACGCTTTCAGCACATGGTCGGGCCAGATGCCCCTTAGTCAGATGCATGGGAAGACAGAAACGATGTTTCCTTTGCTCAGAGCCTTCTTCTCTAATGATCTCCATGTTACCCAGCATTCAGCTTAGTGACACCTCCTCTGGAAATCTCTTCTGGGACCCGTGATAGCAATAATTGTAGTTTTCGCCTTTGAGGTTCTCAAAAGTCTAACCAGTAGAATTACTTTGGCTGTAATTGTACAATTCGTTTATCCAAGACTGTGTTAAACCACAGGCTTCATGAGGTCACCTGTCTGTCCAGTGGCTGAGGTGGGAGAAGAGGCCCTTGCTTGGTCCGTGACTACAGGACTCTGAATACTGCCTAACACAAAAGACACATTTGCTGCGTGTATGATACAGCAAAACCTGGAGTGATTTAAAACATCCTCTTGAGAGGTTTAGTTTATATTTTTCTTTTTATTACAATTATTATTGTTGTTTTTCCCACAAAATTCCTGCTTTCAATATTAAAGTATCAAAAATGAGAGGTGTCCAGGGGGCAGCAAGAGAGGGAGTGATGTCAGAGGACTGCAGCTTCCAGCTGGTTATCATTATTTAAATTCTGGTTTTATCTGTGTGGGTAACTGAAGCCTGTGATTTAAGCTATCTCTTGCTAAGCATGAGTGTCTAGGACCCGCCCAACACTCAGGGTTTCAGAATGTGCTTTCCTGTGTCAATACACATTACTTGTCATGTTGGCGTGAGTCAGAGGAGAAGTTAGATGGTTGTCATGTGTCAAATCACACGGCCCAGAGGGAATGGCTATGGTGCATAGCAAAGGCAGGCTGAGCCACGGCCTCCAAGACAAAGCTGGTCCTGTAGGCCAGGGAAGGGAAAGGCGGGAGGCTGAGAGCAGCCTTCCACACTGTGAGGCTAAGGGGCTTCCATGTTGTTACCACTGCAAGCCTTCAATCTTGTCAGTGTGTGTAAACATCCTTTTTCCTTCCAGCTGACTGCAGGCTGCTTCTCCCACAGACAAGGCTAGGTTGAGTCAGGAGTCCTAGCCATCAGTGAGTGGGATGGCATATCCTATGTTCATACATAGAAACTGACCAAACAAGGCAAGTGTGGTAATTACACACGTGCCTGTCCACCGTTAAAAAGAGAGAGAGAACCTGTAATATATATAATGTATATATGTATATATAATAGGTTATACTACACACACACACACACAGAGAGAGAGAGAGAGAGAGAGAGAGAGAGAGAGAGAGAGAGAGAGAGAATGTGTTAGTGAGTGAGGCACCCCAATAGGAAGCTAGAGCATGGTTTGTCCTGGTAACAGCTTTATTTTTGCTTCATCTCGTCTCTCCTTTTCCTTTCCTTCCCAGAGTAGGCTAGGAGAAAAAAAATCATGGAAACAAACAAGTTTCCACCAAGCAAATGGGTAATACTTGCTCTGTCTTAAAGGAAAAAGGGTGCAAGGCAATCTCCTCACGGAAAGACACCCACACACTTGAAACAGTTTCCTAGAAAGACAGACGTGGTTTCTCTGGGTGGATCTCAGCACACTCCCGGGCATTTTTATGGCACCTTCCGAATTCTCAGTGGCTGATCTTGAGGCGTGACAGCAGTATGCCACATTTGCCGCACCAGACAAGGCAGAGAGGAGTAAAATTTGTCATGTATGTAAATTGTAATCACATTGGATGGTCGTATGTGCTCATTTAGGCATTTTAACAGTGTGTGATGCTGTCCTCTCCGCAGGACTAATAAGCATTAGCCATAATGAGGTCAGTCAGTCAGGCATTATCAGGGGATTTAATTGGGACATGGGTCTCTGCTGAAGTGAAAATTAATAACTTTTGTCAATGTTCTGGTGAAATGTTCTGTCTTATTAAACTATGAGGGTCAATTAGAAAGCATTATGTAATAAAGTCCCCAGCAGCAGAACTCAAATTGAGTTATACCACAGTCATTATTCCAGGGCGAATGCATTTGAAAATGGAAAACCAGAGTGCCATATGGAGGATTTGGGTCAGATTTACAAGCATCGCATGTTAAGGCTTCAACAAGAAGGAAACAATTAAATGTAATACTGAAATAAATCAGTGTGAGTGGGTGGTGGAGGGCCAGGAGCCTGGGGCAGGCTGCGGCCCCAGAGCTGTGACACTGCAAAATGGCAGTGTTTCGGGGGCTTGGAGGGGCCATGTCAGGCGGGGCCAGTCCCTGCAAGCGCTTGGCGTGCTGAAAATCTGGGGCACACCTGGAAGACGAGGGCCTGCACACTGGCTCATATAAATAACTCTTTATTGTGTGGCTATTAAGAGGAGAGATTGCTTTTATTAAAGTGCAAGTTATTGTGGTACAGCAAATTAAAGAATTTTAAAGCATACTAAACAGCCACCGATAGTCCCCACTCGCTCATGTTTTATGGTACTTTAAACGGGCAGTCTAGTGTTAGGGAGATATAAAGCCCATGCCGAGGCTGGGATCTGACAAAACAGCTCAGACGCCTCCTCCAGGCAGGAAGGCTGCAGAGGAGAAGAGAACTGAGGTTGGGAATGCTATCCCAGGCCTGGAGGAAGAGGAGAAGAGGGAGCCGATCTTCCCCACTGAGGCTGGGGAGGACACTCTGCTCTGCCTCACTCTGGAGAGAAGGGTAGCTTCAAACGAAAGGTCAGAGATGTTTTTCTTATAGTGTGGATAAAGGGATGAAGAGAGTACAGGAAGGAGGGTAAAAGGAAGGAGATACATCTGTAGTGTCTCTCATTAAGGACTACCATTTCCTACTATTTTCTTGGCTCAGCAGCCCAGTTTTCTGCAGCATTCCCTCTAGTGAAGGGAGCTGGGATCTGATTGCTCCCTCATTATCCACAATGATGGTTACATTTGCCACTAAAAACAAGCCAGAGAAATGCCCCCACCCAGTGGCACCAAACCCCACTGAGACCCACCCGACTCTCCTCCCCTCAGTGAGTGCTGCTCTTGCCTATACCCATCACTTCCCACAGGATCCAATGGTCATGTTTCTGCTCTAATTCTTGTCTCTGTTCTCCTCACATCAGCCAGTCATTCGGCATCTTTTAAGAAGACCCAGCTCTGACCACGGTGCTCCTCTCTCTGTGAGCCCTTAGCTCCTTCACTTTGTGGGTCGGATAAAGTCTGCAGTGCTGTTCACAGGGCACAGCACCTCTCCAGTCCAGTGAGGGAGAGCCAGAACCAGGCTTCCTGCTCCTGTGCCCCTTCCAGTCGCCTAAACATCTAGGCCTTGTCTTAGCTGTCTGTTGTTGTGCTAACACACTGACCAAAATTGACTCTGAGAGGAAAGGGTCTACTTGGCTTACACATCATAGTCCATCCTGGAGGAAATTCAGCCCAGGAACTGAAGCAGAGACCATGGAGGAGTGCCGCTAACTGCCATGTTCCCCATTGCTTGCTCAGCTTGCTTGCTTTCTTTTTTCCTTTGTGTTTTATATAGCTCAGAACCACCTGCCCAGGAGTGGTACCATTCACAATGGGTTGGGCCCTCCCACGTCAATCTTTAATCAAGAACTTGCTCTACACACTTGCCTAAGTCAATCTGATGGAGGCATTTTCTCACTGAGGTTACCTCTCCTCCTATGAACTTGTTTGTGTCAAGCTGACAAAATGAAACAGAACAAATAAATGCAACCGGCACAGGGGTCTTGTTCCCAGAAGGCTGTGCTTCTGTGGTACGTTGTTTTGCAATGCTCTTTCTCTTGAACCAGCTCCTCTAGATTTCATCCATTTCTGACTTTCTTTAGCTTTTCTATCTAAAGAAGACCAACCTGAACTGGGCACCATGGCAGATGTCTCAAGTCCCAGCTATTCAGGAAGCTGAGGTGATTGTGAGTTAGAGAGCCATCAAGGGAACATCATGAAACTTCTCAGGAGGAAAAAGGAAGTGGTTTGTCCAGACCCCATGTCTTCAGTCCATATGTGTTTCTCCAATAGTGGAGATCTCATACCACAGTGTTATGCTCTTGAGAAACTATGGCAAGAACAAAACCAACATCTCTCTGTGTGTGTGTGTGTGTGTGTGTGTGTGTGTGTGTGTACATGCACACGCTTTGATGACTTTTTCCTCTGGCATCTGCTGAAGTCTGAGAGCACTGTGATGGCAAATTCCACATGTGTTTTGTTCCCCACTGAAAGTTTAGCAGTGAGGACAAGCAACATGTTCCTGAAACAAGTGAAGCAGCTCATTCATGAAACAAGGGTCTAACTTATGGAGATAAGGGTTTGCCTTAGAAGAAAATGGAAAGTTAACCACTGTCTTACTACTTCCGTATTGTTGTGATAGGACACCATGACCGAGGTAACTTATAAAGGAAAGTGTTTCATTTAGGTGTATGGCCTTAGAGGGTTGGAGTCTATAATGGCAAAGGCAGGGACAGTTGAGAAGTTACATCTTGATCCAAAAGCAGGAGAAAGAGAGAGAGAGAGAGAGAGAGAGAGAGAGCTAGGAATGGCATGAGTTTTTTAAAAACCTCATAGCTCACCCCCAGTGACACCCCGCCCCCAACAAGGACACACTTTCTAACCCTCCCCAAACAGTTCTGCCCACCAGCGACCAAGTATTCAAACCTGTGACCCTCTGGGGCCAGGATATTCTCATTCAAAACCACATCAGCTTAACTCCCTGTTTAAGCACCAAAGTGACTCCGTGAACAGTGAAATTACATATATATATATATATACATCAGAAGAGTGAAGAGCCTGAGAACAAAACTGATGTACTCCAGATCACTTCTTTCAAACCATTTGTTCAGGCACCTAGTCCTCCTTAACCACACCTCTGCGCTTCCCGTGTGACTGCGTGTTTGTGATTACCGCAATCCATATACTGAAATGCTAACTCCCAAGTCAATCATAATGGAGAAGAGACTTTATGAAGCCTTTCAAGGATTTGTGTCTTTATCAAAGGGCCCCAGAAGAGCTCTCTCGCCTGTCTCTGATACCCAGAAGTCCCTCATGTTACTTTTCTGATGCTCTGATAAAGCATCAGGACCAAAGCAATTTATAGAAGGAAAAGGTTGTGTGGGCTTGGGGTCCCAGAGGGATAAGAGTCCATCGCCATCATGGTAGGGATATGTGGTAGTAGGCAGGCATGGTTTTAGGACCAGCTGAGGGTTCATGCCCTAAACTGCAAACTGGCAGCAGAGTGAATTAACTGGAAACAGTGCCTGGCTTTTGAAGTCTCAAAGCCTGCCCTCTGTGACACACTTCCTCTAGCAGGGCCATACCTCCTAAGCTTCTACAAACAGTGCCATACACTGGGGACCAAGTATTCAAATGCCCAAGACATTGAATGAGATGTGGGGCATCTCATTCAAATCACTGTATGCCACCCCCTTTGTGGCAGTATCATAAAGTAAAATGCATTTAGACCAACTTCAAAAACCCCATAGTCTTTCACAGTCTCAACACTGTTTAAAAATCCAAAGTCTCTTAGACTCAATGCAGTCTCTTAATTGGAACCCTTTCGAAAATCAGAAGGTGAATCCCTTATACAACACATAATGGCACACAATGTTCATTACAATTTCAAAGGAAGGGACAGAAGCATAGTAAGGAAACACTGAACCAAAAGTAAGACCAAACTGAACGGGGCAAACACTAAATTCTTATGCTCTATTCCAGTGCGAAAAGGTGTGCACGTTTCTGTCCGTCTAACTGTGCTGCCTACAAGATCCACCCCTGCCCCCATCTCCTCCTGTCTCTCAGGCTCATTCCACTAGAGCTCACTGGCAGATATACCAAGGCTCTTGCATTTTCAACATCTTGGGTTCTCCAACACAACTGAGGCTTCACTTCCCGGCTCACAGCTTCAGTCAATGTCCTCTCAAGGCCTCCATGCAGGAACTCCCCTGTCATAAACCTGGGCTCAGTGGCTCTCTGAATCAATGGCAGAAAAGTCCATGATCCTGCTACTTGTGTATCCTTCATGGCTTGAAAGCCAGCACCACATGGACAATGCTGCCAGTTCACCTGCCAGCTTAGGGAGGAGCTTGGTCTCCTTGAATCACATCTGCAACAACTTGATTTTCGTTCCTTTCTAGGGACAGAAAGCTTAGGCCATTTCCTTTTACAAGATGGAAGCTCACCTGGGTGGGTTCCTGCCCTGGGGGAACTGTCCTTTCTTCCACTGCACGTCAGGCCACTCCCTAGCTCCTTGTCTCTCTCAGCACAAGCCTTGGCTGCAACATTAAAGTCTCCTGGTCCTCGTTTTCTCTTCAACAGTTTGTTTCAACTTTTTCTCTTTAACTCTTTTTCTTTGTAGACCTGAATAAGATTGATTACTAATAACCACATGACAGAGTCAATATTATGCTGTCTTGAAATCTCATTTGCCAAAGAAATTAGCCCATCACTTTTAAATTTAGCTTCAGGAAAGTTCTTAGGATAAGGGCAGTGATCAGCCACTTTGCCAAAATATGCTTTGCCAAAATATCGTAAGAATGGTCTCTATCCCAGTTATTAATACTATTCTCCTCAGAAACCTCTTGAACAGTCTATGTCATTCTCAGTATTGTTTCCCAAGCTCCTACTAGGATGACCCATTATGCTCTGCCTACAGAGTTCAATTGCCTTTGCAGTTAAAAGTTCTAAAGCCTTCAACATTCCTCCAAAACCACCATGATCAAGTCTGTCACAGCAATAGCCCATGCCCTGGTGCCAACCTCTATCATACATACTTTTCTATTGCTGTGATAAAATACCATGACCAAGGCGACTTATTGAAGGAAGGGTTTATTTAGGCTTATGGTTCCCATCGTGGTAGGGAAACATGGCAGCAGGCAGGTATGTATGGTGTCAGGTGAGCTAAGATCACATATCAAACCTCAAACAGGAAACAGAGAGAGCAAAGTGGAAACGGCATGTGACTTCTAAAAGCACAAAGTCTGTCCTTAGTGGTGCGGTTCCCCCAGCAAAGCCACACTTCCTATGCCTCCCCACATAGTGCCACAAACTGATGACAAGTATTCAAATACCTAAGACTACAGGGACATCTTGTCCAAACCAGCACAGCCCTCATCAGAGCCCAAATTTTTAATCATATAAGTTACTAAACAGCCTTTCATTGAGCAAAACCATCCAGTGATAAAAACATGTGTACATGGTTATTTCATTTGTATAGAAGTCAGAAGAAGGTAAAGCTGTCAGGTGTGGGGGTGTACTCATGTAATTCCAGCACTTGGAAGGTAGAGGCAGGAGGATCACCATACATTAGAGGTCATCTTGGTCAACATAGCAATTTTCAGGCCAGCTATCCCTACATAGAATGACCATATTTTTTTTAAAGTGGTAAGTAATAATGTTCTACAACTATGTTAAAAAATGGGAATAAGAAACATTATTTTTAAAAAGTAAGTTTTGATTTTAAAAATAAAATAAAAAATGTTGAGTGTAATTACTTACACTGGGACTGGTGGGGGTGGGGTGGGGTGATGACACTCTGTCTTTACGCGGTGACATTTCACCAGCATCTATTCATGTCCTTTTCCTTAGGGTCCTGCTTCTACTGAAGGAAGCTCAGTACCCAGTACCACTGTCACCCTCAGTCCACCCAAGGAGAAACTGAGTACCGTAAGAACGCATAGGTGGAATCTTAGAACTAGGGGATTATTGCCCTCTTCATGTTCCAGTCCATTATTTCATGACATTCAAACTGAAAATCACACCCAGAAGAGGATTCATAAAATCCTACTGGCTTGGAAGAGGGTGGCAGTATCAGAGCCTGAGAACGTTTGTGCTCAGATTTTTGCTCCATCTCTGCTAGGCACAGCTACATAAGTGTATACCCTAATACCACACTACGTGTTCTCATTGCTGAGTCTTTTACGAGGCTCTGCACACCCATTATATCCTTTAATACTCCTGTTAATAGTGTGGAAGATGTGTGACATTGTCACACACATTGTCATTTCAGAATGAACTTCCTGTACCTCTTGACACCCCTTCCCGCTATTAACACCATTTAAAGCTTCCATACATTATAATCATGTGGCCCATGAATGAGTCAGAATAGTAGTATGCATAAATATATCCAGCAATCACGGTGCAGACAATCCAGAATGGCTAGAGCACAGAGTCCTCGAGAAAAACTAAATTCTTTAATGGTCCTTTCACCATTAGAAAAATATTTCTTGCTATTATCAAGACTTTCTAACATTTTATAAGCATGTATTGAAATATAACACCCTCTCTAAAAGGATCTCTGTCAAAAACAAACCCATGATGGTCTCTGCATCAGATGAGAGTGGGCGGGGACTCACAGAGTGGGAACCAAAGAAGGGGCTAGAAGGGGGAGGGAGGAATAAGCCCAGAGACCAGTTATGCCAGTGTTACTTCTTAGTCTGGGGCAAACTTGATTGGCATTTCTGAGCCTCTGTTGCTTTGCTGGGCCTTCACTTCTCACCTGGGCCCCAGACTGTAGGCAGCACAGGGCTCCCTGACAGAGCCACTCAGTGGACCCAGCAGGACTTCGTCTCACCCTGCTGCTTGCCTCCTTGAGAAATTAATTCCTCCTTCTCATGGTAGTGGAGGGGCTTCCCACCACCAGGGTTTCTTCTTGGTTTCTGTTGCTGGGTTTCCCAGAGTCACACTTCTGTTTTGGGAGAGAGTTTGGCTTCTGGCTCATTCCAACATGTCAGGCTGCAAAGTAAATTTGAGCCAAGAGTTCTTCTGCTTCATGTTGGCTATTTCTGAGAAGCTGGTGTTTTCTGCTCACAGAGGAAATGGGAAATTTCAAAACCTTCAACATTATCAAGTTGTCTGGATATCAGTGGGAAAATAGAATCACAAAGTATTTCTCAAGCGGTTTAAGTAACTTGCTTTCAATATTTCCCCCTGGGAATAATAACAAATAAAAAATGCCACTTGATTTTAAAATCTGTTTTATCAAAATATCTGAAGTTATTCCAGAGAGGTTCCATAGAAGTAGGCCAATGCCATAGGGTACCATAGGAAAAATGGTCAGCTTGTAACTCCACCACATGATGAGGGATGAGCGGATAGGTGGATGGAATGGATGGATGGATGGATGGATGGATGGATAGAAAAGCAAACTGCCAGCTATAGACACTTAATTCCACAGAGCAGTGCCTATTGGTCATGTATTACTATCCTAGCTTTGGGAACCTATTCTTTATCTAACTAATGTTGGGGTTTTCTTTGATTATAAAAGTAATACAAGATCATCATCAAATACTTGAAGCAAGAGTATGGTAAAGAAAAATCAGAAGTTCCTACTCCTATTCCACAGAAAAGCCTTCATGCCAAGAGAATTAGCACACTGGTGCTCTTATGAGATCATACGCGTTACACAGCTGCTCTCTGGCCACATGTGCTGCTGATATCTGTATGTATCTGCTGAAATGTGAGCATGGGCATCGCTCCTATGACTGGTGATGCTGTGTGACAAAAGGAATGGAGATGCTCCTGGGTATATCCAACTGAATGAGAGTTGTCTCCAGAGGAATAGGCTGGTCCTGAGGACAGCGATGGAGCCCATGGAAGGTACTAGACAAGAGGGAACTTGTCTATTCGTGGCCTTGGAGACAGTGAGGTACCTGTGGTGAAGGGTACCAGAAACCTCTAAGAACTGAACCCCAGAGGCCTTCCAGCAAGTTCTTACAACCACAGGGAACTGACTCTGACAAAAATCTCACTAAGTTAAAAATAAACAAACAAACAAATAAATAAAAATAAGACTCTACTGTCAGTGAGTTGGCCCACATTGATCTTGCCTTGTGAGACCCTGAGCAGGAAACCCTGCCAAGCCCACTGGAATTCCTACATTTCTGTGAATAGTAAGTGGGTATTGTCTTAAGTGGTTAAGCTTTGAAAAACCCGTTATCTGCGATAGAAATGAATATTGTGCTACATGTGACAACTTCTATTTGTTGCTACATGTGACAACTTCCACCTTTTCTTCTGTGTGGCAAACACACATGTTAAGGATGTAGTGGTTTCAATGAAAATGACCTTCATAGGCTGTAGCTAGAGTTTTCCTGCCTGGCCCACAGTCAGGACAAATCTTTCTCATCTGCCAGGCCCATAGGCGCTCAGACCCAACCAAGTAAACACACAGAAACTTACATTGTTTACAAACTGTATGGTCATGGCAGGCTTCTTGTTATCTACTTCTTCTATCTTAAATTAACCCATTTCTATTAATCTATACTTTGCCACATGGCTCGTGGCTTACCTGTACCTTACATCTTCCTTGTATGGCGGAGGCTGGCAGTATATCTCCATCCCAGCCTTTACCTCCCAGAATTCTCTTCTCTCTTGTCATGCCTATACTTCCTGCCTGGCCACTGGCCAAACAGCATTTTATTTATACAGAACGATATCGGGAATGGCACTATTTGGAAGTGTGGCCTTGTTGGATAAAGTGTGTCATTACGGGTGGTTTTAGAAGCTTGAGCCAGGTCTAATGACTCACTGTCTTTTTCTGCTACCTACTTATCTAGATACAGAACCTCTCAGCTACCTCTCCAGGACTATGTGTGCCTGCGTGCCAACATGCTTCACTCATGAGTATAATAGACAAAACTGAATTGTAAGCCATCCAAAAAAAAAAAAAAAAAAAAAAAAAAGAAAGAACAAAAAGAAAGAAAGAAAAAAATCATGATGCCAGTTGTTGGTGCTATTGTGCATTTATTTACAAATGGACATTCTAGGGGTTACAGATTAGTTACCCTTCAGTTTAAACATTGCTTTCTGCCTTGTTACCTATTCTTACATTTTGGCTTTTGTGGTCACATGAAAGAAAAATGAAACCAGTCTTAATATTTGCTGTGATGTACAGACGTGGGGAGAACAGCATGCATCCAAGGGCTCTTGTCCCTCTTTAGGGAAGAACATGGTTAGAGGGCCTTGTGTTTCAGATGGCACCCTTAACATGTAGTTGGAATCTTAAAAGGTCTTATTAATTAACTCAAACCTAGGCTAGTTATGGGGGTGACTGCTGGAAGGTCAGAGACACAGAACAAGCCACAGTTTCCTTACCTCCCCAGTTCCTCAGCTGGTCTTGTTTCCTCAGACTGGAAGCTTCTGAATCCTCATCCCAGTGGCTCTCAGCTGAACTGTGCTGCTCCAAGCCTGAATGCTAAACCAACCAAATGCTTAACTAACTCTGGTACCTGGTTTTCATGCTTTATATCTCTTTCTCTTTCTGCTCCCACTCCCTGGGATTAAAGACTCGCTTTCTGGGATTAAAGGCATGTGTCTCCATGCTGGCTGTATCCTTGAACACACAAGAGATCCACCTAGCTCTGCCTCCCAAGTGCTGGGATTAAAGGCGTGCACCACCACAACCCAACTTCTGCTATGGCTTCCTCTGACCCATTTTCTAGACACCATTTCTGGCTCTGTTCTAGTGGCTGTCTGTTCTCTGACCCCAGATAAATTTATTAGGGTGCACAATATCGTGGGGAACACAATACCACCACATTAACACATATTGGCTACACTGCCCAAAGAAAGAACTGAAGTGTGGACACAGAAGTCACAGGGAGATTGGCTACTCCCTAGCTGATGGCTCCTCTAGACTGTGAAGAGAACTAAGAGCTAAACTTTGATCTTTGATGGAAGTTTGACCCACCCAGGCTCTGTAGTCTGAGTGACCTCACATCGAGTTTGCTTCATGCTTGGCTAGCTGTCCATGGGGCTGGTACTATGTGCCATGGTAGGGGAACCATTGCCAAGTTTTCAGGTCCAGCCAGAGGAAGAACTGAGAGTTCGTATCACTGCCCTTGGCTAGTGTTGGCGTCAATCCAGACTTCCTTTCATGTTGACAAATGAAGAAGTGAATGTCTTCTCCTGCGCCATAAGCAGTGCTGTGTGTGATAAACGATCCTGTGTAAACACACACCCATGCTTACTACTGGCTCATTTGAAAATGTTCTAGAAATAGTGTTTTTAAAAAGGATACTAAAACAATTTCAAGTTCTTTTTTATGAAGGAGCAAATAAATAGGCAGGCTTCTAAATCTCTTATGTTGAACATCGGTAAGGCATCAGATTTGTAATAAATCGTGCATAAATCAGCTTCCTTAAGCCATCCCCATAGCCCTCTAGAACACCCCGGGTTCTGGCTATGTACTTCAAGGACAAAAACAGAGTACAATGCTCGCTGCATGACTGTGGGAAGGCAGGCTGGACACCGTCCTAGGTCTCTACCATGTCCTCATCGTGGACCCCTGCACACTTATTTTCTGAAGCTGCTGAAGCAAAATACCACAGGCTAAGTGGGTTCAAAATCACATCTGTGTTTTCTCATGGTTCTAGAAGGTAAGATTGTCATTTGAAGCATTACCTGAGGTGGGTTTCTCCAGGGGCTGAGAAGATAGGATCTGCCATCCACCAGGGCAGAGAAGACAAAGAGGGGTAGATCTGGAACACATGGCAATAGGAACTGGAAGCTGGCTTGTCACATTGTATCCACACCCAGGAAGCAGAGTGAGAACAGGAAGTGCAGTCAAGCCATAAAGCCTCAAGATTTAGCTGCAGTGAACCATTTCTTCCAAAGGGCTCCACCCCTGAAGGTCCTTCTACCCCCTCAAACAGTGTCACCAGCTGGAGACCAGATACTCTAATGCCTGAGCCAGTGGGGGTGTTTCACCTTCAAACCACAATACCATCTAAAGGAACTCACCGGTCACCTTTCCCGAATGAGGTCATAACCACAGAACATGGAGGTTAGGACTTCAGTGACATTGAGAGGAAACAGAATTCAATCCACGATACCTTGGCAAGTCACAGAGAATCTACCCCTTCACTCTGATCTCAGATCAGTTAACAGGGACAGCACCTACCCCATTCATTGTTAGGATTAAATTCAAGTACCAAATGGACGGGCAGATAGGTGGCAGAGGGCTTTCTCAGTGCCTGGCCCTTGGTATTTGCTCAGAAATAGTGGTTAATTATCAACTAAAATATTTGGTATGGCTTTTCAATACACTCATGAAGGAGAATGCAGAATCTTGAGCTCAGCTAGACAGAGTTCTGTTCATAGGCTAGCCCAGTCATGTCTATGGGCTAGCCCAGGTCCTGCTGCTTTTCTTTGTATGGCTTCCACTAGGCGTTGTTTACCGAGACACCAAGCTCTCTCTCCCACAAAGCCCACTTTAGAGGTTGGCGCCTGCCTTCTGCTTCAAGTGTGTTGTTTGAAAAGTGCTGATGCCTCTTCTTTGGCAGTTCCAGGAGCTGGTGCCAAAGCTGCCCACTTGAGCAGGCTCTCACTACACACCAGAGCTGCTAAATGTGGACCTAAAGTCAACCAAACACAGGAAGTGAGGCCCAAGGCTTCAGCCCTCTCTCTGTCTCTCTTTCACACACACACACACACACACACACACACACACACACAACACTACACAACACACAAACACATGTACACACATACCACACACCACACACATACAAACAAACAAACACACACACACACACACACACTACACAACACACAAACACAAGTACACACATACCACACACCACACACATACAAACAAACACACACACACACACACACACACACACACACACATACACACACATACGCAAACACACCAGAAACCCCAATCACTACTCAAAGACACTTTTAAAAGGAATAAAAATCACTCAATCTCTTTGATGCTATTCAAAGGTTCCTTTTAAATCTGAGACAGCACATTCTAAATTCCTAACACATCTGGGGTCACCAGCTCTCCTCCCCTTCTAAACCCTCTTAATTCCATAATTTAGCAGGTCTGAAGACACAGGAAAATCTCACTGAGGTATAATTGGGTATCTTGCCCAATCCAAGTTAGATATGATGCCCATCTTAGCCTGGTGACTGGTCCCCTGAGCTGAGAGAAAAGGTTTGGTGGCAGGGGAATGGGGACTCAGCCTTGGACAGGAGAGCAGAGCTGCCTGTGGGAAAATGTTTGCTATCCATTCTGCCCTGACACTCCAGGAGCGGAGCACAATTTCTTTTGTGATTGGAGGTAATGTAATCTACAGGAAAATCAATGTGGGCTGACAGGAGCTCACCCAGCTGATCTGCAGACCAGGGACCCCTGAATCACAGCAGGATGAGGGCAGGTGGCAGCCAGGCTATTTCTGCTGCATCTGGGAGAGGGTGGCTTTGCAAAGCTCACACCCCAGAGTGCTTCTGGCTCCCTCAGACCCTGAGGACTGGCTGAGCAGCCAAGGGTTGAGCTGCAAAGGAGAAACGGTAGTAGAGAGGCAGGTAGGGCCTGCTAGACTCCTGAGGGAAATAAGAGAACCTGGACTGTAAAGAAGAACAAGAGAGAAGGGGTGGATTAGTACACACAGGCTTCGGTGTCAAACTATTTACCTTATTACTGCCCACCTTTTAATTAAAAAAAAAAATCAGACTATGTTCCCACCTACCACTCCCGCACATCCACGCGGAAGAATTCTCCAGCATAAACAAAGCAGGAGACTCAAGAAAAAAAAAAAACTGTCAACACCCCAGAAACATCTGTGCATCTGCTGGCCTCTCTGCCGCTTAGTTCAGCTGACTTCAGCACCCCCGCAGCAGCCATGGCAGCAGTTAGCAGGTGTCACCCCAATATGGCTGTGTACGGCTTCTCCTGATCCAGAGACATAAATCAGGATAATAGGTCCATGCTATCCCTGCCCCACAGGCCCCCTTCATCGGAGCCACAGCACTGACAGCCTTCTGGCTCCTGGCTGTTTGCCTTAGAGCATTGTGAACAACACCCCTTAACTTTGGAGGATGCTTTTCTGGAATTCACATAGCGTCTCCGTGCAGTCATAACATGCATGTATCTGATTGCATGAGGCATGTGGACAATTGCATCGAGGAAAGTGATGAGTTAAGATCCAGAAGGCAGACTTGGAGCACTGTGGGGGAGGAAAGTGGTACCCATTGCTGCTCATCACTAATCCCTGGCATCAATCAGCAGGCGGCTGGGGAGGCCCAAGAGAGAAGGGCAAAGAGTCGGGGCTCTCAGACCCTTCTCACTTACAACAGAAACAGGTTCTATGCAGAGCTGCCTTCCCCATCACCTCTTCAGTCTTGAGGGTCTCCTGTCTTCCCTGCCAACTTCCTGGCAAAGGCTGCCTACTTCACCCACCATGTTCCTGGCATAAACCTGGGAGGCTAGAGAAGTGGTGACCTGAAGCTCAGTTTTTCAAAGCTGGGGGGCACTTCTGAACCTGAAGTTGGCTCCATTTTCTTTCCCCCCATACAGTCCCCACTCTGCAGCAGAGCTGACAAGGGCCCTGGACAGCGGGACAGCAGGATCCAATAAATCTGAGGCCTGTCTAGGTGCTTCATTTATCAAGAGGCCTAATTTACCCGGGCCCTTTAGACTAATTGCAGATTTGCAGAAACTGCTGAGAGTGTAGAAGCGTGTATTGTGAGTGTCCCTTGCCATATTTCTGCTAATGTGTTTCATCTGGAGTACATAAAGAGGCAGGGATGCTGATTTTAGACACAGCACTTTGGGGCTAATCCAGCTAAATGATTAGCCCTAAAATTCTGCAGTGATGTCATTTTCCCTACAGTGCTCTGCCAGTCGGCTTGTTTGCTTTATGGTGAGAAGTGTATGCTTCCCCACCCTGGCCCACCCCCCACCCCCCAGCCCACTCTCACCCCAGCTCCCATCCCAGAGAACTCTGCTCTCCATGGCCTGACAACAGTAACAACACAAAGTCTCCTCACTGCTGAAGTCTGTTCAAGATGACCCAGGCTGCCAGCAGGGGCACAATAAGAGAACCGGACCTTCTCTTTAGGGACCCTGAGATAAATGCCTCTCTTCTTTGCTACCCCACACAAGCCTGAGAGTACTGAGCTCTACTTCTGAGTGAGAAACAGGATTGTAGTTAGAGAGGAGAGTCCCAGCTTTGTCCGAAGCCACATGAACACATGCTCATGGCTCAGTCTGTCTCAATGCCAGTTTCCTCCTCTACAAGTAGATGGAGACTTCTTTTGGCTGGATGTTTCCCAGAAGCCGGGGAAGGAATTAGCAGAGGTTGCTGGGGCACACTGCTCCAGTCCCTTCTCTGTCACTCCTTTGCCTTGGGGCCCTGCTTTCTCCCCTTGCACCCTTTCTGTACAGGCACAGTCAGTAAAGGGAGACTTGCCAAGTTCTCAGACTGAGTGTTCTGCCAGTGGCTGGCTTAGTACACCGTAGCTGCTCAGTGAAGAGTGATGCCAGTAGTGTGTTTGAGAAAGAAAGCCTGGGCTGCAGTTGTGCACTTCTGATGACTTTTGCTCTCTAGGAAGTTATTTTTTCCAGTAAATGTATCTAACTACGTGTTTTACATCTGAATATATATAGACACAAATTCCTAAAGTCACTTAGACTGTCCAGGTTTTTTTTTTTTGTTGTTTTTGTTTTTTTTGCTATATTGCAGAGAAGAGACAGAATATCCTGCTCTGCACATCGCCCCAGCCTTCACAGGTTACAAGTGCATATCGTAAGGTTTGGTATTTATAACAAACCTTATCTACATGCTTAGCACCTGCCAGGTACTCTCGTTTAAGCACTTCAAAGACTACAACCCATTCAATCTTAACCACAGCTCTCCAAAGCAAGTTCAAGTTCACTTTGCCACTGAGAAGACCAGATTATTCACTAGGTCAGTTTGCCCAAGATGCACAGCTGGTGGGGAGAAGGCCAGAAGTCTAAACCTGGCTCCAGGTACCCCAAAGCTGGCCCCTGTATCCAGGACACTAAACAGAAGCAAAACCACATAAGGGACATCTGCAGACAAGGTCACAATCTAGCAGTGGTTTTTTTGGGCCAGTTGTCTCTAGGGCAGTGGTTTTCAACGTTCCTAATACAATTCCTCATGTTGTGGTGACCCCCTGGCCATGAAATTATTTTTGTTGCTACTTCATAACTATAATTTTGCTACCGTTATGAAAATTTTGCTGCTGTTATAACTCATAATATAAGCATTTTTTTTAAGGTAGAGGGTTGCCATGGGGGTCACGACCCACAGGTTGAGAATTGCTGCTCTAGAGGCTGCCTCAATCTCACTGCCCCACTTGGAGAAAAAAGAACCTTCAATGTGAGCTTGTGAAACCACTGTCCATGATGGAATTGCTGGGCCTGTAATCTCCAAGAGTTGGCTGTGGTTCGCTGTGTGCATGATGTTCATAAATGGGCAGGAAAGATTCGGTTGTTCCTTAGACACCTTCACAAAGCCGTTGCTCTCTAGAAAATTGTTCCAACATGACTCTTTAGCCTAAAGAACAGTTAACCAGCAGCCCAGGAGGAGTGAAGGGGGAAACATGCCCCCTCCTCCGAGTTCCCAAAGTCTGGGTGCTAAGTCATCTCAGTGATTGGCCTGCTTTGTGGGCGTGTCTGTCCTGACGGCCCAAAGCCTGAAGCTGAGACACACCACCCAAAGCCAAGGAGGAGGCAGCATTTGTCTTGACTCTCCGATCTCCTAGCAAGAACAGGGGGCACAGGCCAAATTGCATGATGGATTCCTCACACATCATACCATAAATTCACTGAGGGCCAGGCGCCATGGGTCTCGCCTGTGTCAGCATGCCAACACGCAGCCTCAGAACCATAACGTAGTGTTCTAGGGGGAGACTGAAATTAATGAAGCTCCGGCTGACATTTTGAGCACGCACACACATATCTCAAGATTATCCCACAAGTATATTTCTTGTGGAGAGAGTAGTTTTTCCATATTAAAAGATGGTATTAACCTTCCATAGTCCATCACTTGCTCTAATCCTCTCCACCTGTAAATATTTCAGATAATAATATCACATTGGTTCCCTGCCTTATGAATGTGGCCCACATCCAAATTTGGGAGGAAATGGCAGGTTATAGGTTTTCTCTTTCAAGTATCCATCAAAACTAAACTTGTGCATGAGAACACATTGACTTTGGAGTCTTAAAGGTCTGAATTCAAGTCCCAGCATTTGGGTTACTAGCCCAAGAGTATTGGAAAAGTTGCTTGTCAGCACCCTACCTACAGGTATAAATCCCTAAAAAAAAAAAAAAAAGTTTTGTATAGTCAACCTGTCCAGAAGATTTGCAAGTCTGTACTTACCTGCCCAAAGGCTTTGGCTTTGAGTATTTCTACTACCATGCGCATGCGCTGCAGCACTCTTTGCCTGGCCCTTTCAGGCTTACCAATATCATTCATAAGATTAAAATCATTTCCTCTTTTCCTGGCCTTGAGTTGAGAGGTGCACCATGTTCTAGTCACGGAGCAGAAGCACAGCACTATCCGGGGTGTCTGGCCAAGGGTCTGGAACCAGAAGAGCAGGGTGGCAGCATGAGTGACAGCCATTCCAAATGCGTGTTTATTTGACTTGTAGAGATATTTTAAAGCCCAGAGCCAACTTTTAGAAGATCAGTAGACTGCCTTGTAGACACATGGGTTTCCAGTGCTTCTGAGTGAGAACAACTGGGCAGGCCGAGCAGATTTCACGCGAGCACTAGTCAGCAGGACCTGTGAGAGGCGAGGGGCAGCTTCCTCCAAAGGGGCAGGCTCACTGTTCCTAGCTCTTGGCAGGCATGAGTCCCTTCCTTTCTTTGAATACTACTGCTCCCTTTGGCTTCTGCGTTAGCAGCACTGATGGTGGTAGCCTTGTCTAAATCCTCACTTCCTAAGGTATTGTGTCTGCAGCAGCGGCACCCAGGAGTGTGTTCAAGTGCACAATCTGGGGCCCTACCCGGACCTTCTAATGTCGGAATTCACATTTCAGCAAGAGCCTCACGTGATCAGTACACACACACAACAAAGCTCAGATCCCAGATGAGATGGTGGTCTACGACCCAATTCAGCTGGCAGCCTGCTTTTGGAAAAGAAGTTATCCTGGAACACAGTCTGGCTCATTTGTTTCTCTATCATCTATGGCCTGCCTTTGCTTAGAAATGTAGAACTGAGTAGTTGAAATGCCTGCTGAGACTAAAAAATACTTGCTGTCTGGCTCTTTATAGAGAGAATTTGCCAACTGTGGTCTACAAGTAGGCTTTTTGGACACACTGAAGATACTGCCAAAGGAATAGATATTCAGAATTTCTTTATCTGCCCAATTCTTCTTCTCCTCCTTCTCTTCCTTCTCCTCCTCCTCCTTCTTCTTCCCCCTCTTCCCCCTCTTCCTCCTCTTCTGTTGGTGGGGGCTCTTTGTTTTCACCCTGAGATTCCTCAGAACTGTGGAGGTAAGCCAATGAGGATCTTGCACAGTGAGGGTCTGATCACCTTGCAGCCTCCCAGCTTTCAAGCCTGTTTCTCCCTTTACATCTAGTCCCCGTGATTCTTCTTCTTTTCCTCCTTTTTTTTTTTTTTTTTTTTGAGTTTGGGTCTTTCATCTTGACTCAGGTGTTTGCTCCATGATTTGGGTAAGATGAGCAGTGGATCGCAAGGGCACCACAGGCTGGCCCTGCTGAAAAAACAGGTCTTTCACCCACCCTGACCCACTGTACTTCTCTATAACCAGTGCTCTGCTAAAATCAAAGATTTCTCTTCTGACCTCGTCTCTGTACATCCAGACCTCAGGACACCAAAGGCAGAGAAAGCAACTTGTCACCTAAGGGCACCTGGCCATCCATCCCAGATGACAGCTATTGTACCCAAGGCATCTTGCACTTCTGCATTCACCCTGGGGTAGAAAATCTTTTAAAAAAAAACATTACAATGTGAATCGGTTTTGAGCCAAAAAAGTGTCTAGAGCCATACACAATTTCCATATGTGTATCTGATGATTTTTCAACTGACCAGTCAACCAAGATTCTTCATCTTCAAAGTGGACCTCAGGGTTTTAAGAGGTGTGCCAGCTGGCAAGCAAGGTGTGCACCACATGGGCTAACACCCCCAGGGACAGGAGCTTGGGGGGGGGGGGTTAAGGATTTGCACACTCCCTGCAGTGCAGCCCCAAATCCCTCACTTCTAAGCGAGGAGAGCAGAGACCCCAGGCCAGGCAGCTTTTTGCTAGGGTTCTGCTTTCTACTCCTCCAGCTTCGGGTTGACTCTTAGGCTATTCAAGTGTGGTCCCACAGGGGAAGATGCCATAGACCATCCTGAAAATCCTGGGTATTTGTGAGCTGGCACGGGATTCCCCAGGGTATTCTTTAGTACACACACATCTCTGTTGGGAACAACCCCTCAACAGAAGGGAACTCCCTCTTGCCACAGTCTCTACTTCCCATTTGTTCCCTCTTTTCTGTTCAGTGTCTTTGCCATTCTCTCTAATAATTCTTCATCTCAGAAGATGCCCCCTCAACCATCCTCTCTCTCTGCACTAATATCTGCAATCTTTCCAACTTTCCCCATTACTCCTGTTTTCCTGCACTTAAAATCATTACTCTTGAGCCATTTCCAAATTCTTAGCAAGTCGAGGAACATCACTTGTATCTTAAAAATGACATAAAAATATATGTAGCAAATACATGAAAAGAGTAGCCAAGTAGGTGTTGATTCACCACATTTTGCACAGACTCAGCTAAGATTTCTATGAAGGAAATGTTCAGAAAATGGTGAGTGTGGGGCTCCAGATCTGGCATTTCCTCCATTATTTGCTATTTTGGAGCCAGGGGATGAAAGCAATAATTGACAAAGACCTACTAAAAAGAATAATGGTAAAATGTATGGCAATATTGTATTCTTAAGTTGTGACAGTCTTTGGGCTAAGGTTTCTACACCTCAGCTCACTCATTCCTTATTGTAACCCTGGGGGAAGATGACCCTGAGGATGACCATATCTCAAGTGAAGGAACTAAAACACAAAGAAATTACATCACATTACAAAGGAATGTCCCAGAAGTCTTATCATTCTGCTACAAGTGAATAGAGATTTTTGTTTTCCAGGAGCAAGGGATGTTGAGAAATCTATTCAGAGAGGGGTTGTGTTTTCTGATTCTCCACCAGATCTTAGCACCTAGCAAAGTGCCTGGAAGACAGTCAGCACTGGCCAGTGCTTGTTAACAGACTGATGAATCAACCCCACTACCAGCACTAAGCATGATGCCAGGGTGGGCAGGGGGCAGCATGAACAGAGATGCACTGTGACATAGGAAGTTACTGACTCTTGCCAAATTGTGGGACCCTCCAGAAGGCATTAGAAATTGCTTTTATGGGCTCAGCCAGGACTTGGGTTGTAAGCTCTCAGGGGGCAGGCTGGAAGTCTGGACTTGCTGCTGGGTGTCTCCAGGTAGTTGTGACACAGATTTGTGTTTGGTCACCTTTGTTTCCTCTTGTACTAGGGAACAGGAACTTCATAGATCACACTCCTTTGTGCTTCCTGTCTCGTGGCTCTGATTGGGCTTCACTCCAGATAGGCACCACTGGGAAGTCAGGATATGGGAGAAGGAAATGGGGCTTTGATTCCCCAGCTCTCCTCCTGCCATACTGCAGGGCTGCCACAGCTGTGGCTCCTCAGATGGCCCTCTCTTGGCTACCATTACCTTCCCTTCCCTCTTCAGGAATTACTCCTTCCTTGCCTCAATTTCTCCATTTGAATGTGATGTTTCCTGCTATGAGGCAGACTGGCACTTCATCTGTGACCTGGGGTTTTAAACATCCACAGGATGGGATATGAGGGGGGTACCATATCCCCCTTTCTACACAGTTTGCCTGTGGGACCACCCTACTGCTCAGGCTAGCTGTGGGCAAGTTTTTCTTGAGCCAACTGGCTGTGGCAACCCAGATGTTATTTGTCACATTTTATTCAAAGTAAGAATTCGGGGCTGGACCATTGTGAGCCTGACTTTAACAATCCTATTAAGACAAATCCCGCCCCTTCTGAGGTTCCCCATCCAAATTATACATTAAAAAATATGTTAACAATTTATTGAAAAGCCAATCTGTTCAAGATAGTTCCCTTCCCCCATGCCTTGCATCCTAGAAGGTTGGGGTACGGGTGAGAGAAATATATAAGACTTATGGGAATGTGGTTGGGAAGGGAGGGCCAGAGTTCCCTCCAAAGGCGAAACTCCAGCTTCAAGCACTTCCCCCAAAACCTCAAAGCAAAAACTACTCCCAGACCCAGGCTTTGCTTGTTTTCTGCCCAAGCCCAGTAAATCAGCCCATTCACAACCACCCAGGCCAGCAACTGATGAAATAGACCCAGGCCCTAAAGAAACCCAGGCTGAGAAAGCCGTCTTCAAACCCAGGCTCGTGTGTGCGAACCTTGGCCAACCTTTCCCAAGTGCTTGGCCCAACATGCAGGTCTGTGCCTGGTTTAGGGTTTCAGAGTGGCAGTTTCAAAGCCGTCTCATTATTACTGATGACCGGGATTGCTGAGAGTAATAGTGTTTTATAGCCCACTGAGCAGAGGGCCCCAGGAGCTATGGGGGATTTGCTGCCTCTGAACCCGTGCGAGGCACCAATCATGAAGTGGGCGGAGGCCACATGCCTAGCTGCGGCTGAATCATGTGCAGGTTGCCAAGAGCAGACTGTCAGCTCCTAAGGTCCCCTGCAGCAGCCTAAGCTGGAACAGAGGACCAGGCATAGTCTGTGACACTCGCAACTGCCAGACAGCTACAAGAGCTGTGTTCAGATGCCATGTATTTGGGGGCAGGAGGTCCCCAAATTACCAAGTGCCCCAGTGCCAAATCAATCCCTTTTTTTCTTTCTCTGTTACTTTATTTCTTAACTCTTTAAAATAAAAACAAAAACTAAATTGGCCATGCTGGCTTTGAATTCACTCTATAGCCTAGGTTGACTTGTAATCTGTAATCCTCCTGCCTCAGGCTCTCTAGTATCTGGGATTACAGGCTTGTGGTATGAGGCTGACAGATGTAATTTGAGTTCATCACCTGGGATGTCTGTTTGTGTGTTTGAATGTGAAATGTGTCCTGTAGGCGCCAGAGGTCAGCTTGGTCCTAAGCTGGTGGTTGCTTTGGAAGTGCTTAGCAGATAGAGCATCTCTTGAGGAGGAAGGTAACTGGGGCAGGAACAGGTGGGCATGGGAGCGTAAGCCTGGACCCTTCTCCCAGACTGAGCACCTTCTGGATAGGACCTGATTGTCTCTCCAGGATACCTTTCCAACCATGATGGGCTGTATGCCTCATATAATAATCCCAAATACGTTCTCCCTCTTTGAATTGTGTCTGGAAGGTATTTGGTTACGCTTCTTTTCCCTCAGTGCTCTGCCTTGGGGATCAAAGCCACAGCCTTGTGTATGCTAGGCAAATACTCCAGCATTGAGCTACACCCCATTATTCATCAAACCTCATTTCCTACCTTGTACTCTTAATCTCCAGTTTTCTAGGGCCACTAAAGTCCTCAGGAAATTGGAGTTGGAGGTTTGGGGAGCAGAAAGAATCACTGAGTTGCCAGACATGTTCCATCCTTGAACAGTTTATTGTCCACTGTAACACAGAGCACAGTGGCCAGGGTTATTCTCATGCTCAGGGCCAACGCTCAGAAGTTACTGCACTTTTTTACCCTTTCCTTTCCTTTCCTTTCCTTTCCTTTCCTTTCCTTTCCTTTCCTTTCCTTTCCTTTCCTTCCCTTCCCTTCCCTTTCCTCTTTCTTTCTTTCTTTCTTTCTTTCTTTCTTTCTTTCTTTTTTCTTCCTTCCTTCCTCCTTCCCTCCCTCCCTCCCTCCCTCCCTTCCTCTCTTCCTTCCTTGTTTCCTTTTGCACTGTATATGTGGAGATAGAAGAAGAGAGTACATGTGTACATGTGGGCACATGTGTGCTAGTGAATGAAGAAAAAGATTGATGTCTAGTGTCTACTATTATCTATCTCTATTTTATTTACTCAACATGAAGCTTGCCTTTCAGCTAATCTAACTAGTCACCTAGCCCTGAGGATCCCTGTGTCTGCCTCCTAAGCACTAAGATTACAGGTGGGTCCCCTGGCCCACCTGATTTTTATGGGTGCTTGACACCCAAATGGTGATCCTTAGAGATGCATCACAGGTGTTTCAACCACTGGGCTCTGGTCCCAGCCCATGTCCACCTGTGACTGTCTGAGCTGCCTACCTCCTCCAGCAATGCTCTGCCTGATAAGCATTTCCAAAGCAATCGCCAGCCTAGGACCAAGCTGGACTCCTATGAGACATATTTCACACTCTAACATACAAACAGAGATCAAGGCTTGTTTTGACCAAAATGGCACAGGTGATGCACTCAAATTCCTCAGCCCCAGACAAAATCTTGTACTAGGAAAGAAGCAAAGTTTTCCTGACCCCAGAGTCAGGGCCAACCTCACTGCCTTATTGTATGTGGGAAGATGGATCATACTCAGTTTTACAGTCTATACTTTGTTCGTATGATATGGAAGTATCAGAAGCAGAATGAACTCTGTATGTAATCTCATGGTCTTTATATACGACCTCTACAAACAGTTCAGGAGGTAAAAGCCCTTCTGCTCCTGTACCTCAAGCATGAGTTAACAGTTTAGAGCCCTTCTGCTAAAAGAAGAGGACGTGCATGGCTTCCAGTGATGGAGGCTATAGTCACTGGTTATGTGGTTTAAAGTCCTTAAACCACCAGCTCCAGACGCGGCCAACTCAGCAACTCACACCATCAAGAACCCCGGTGCTCCCCTCTCTGCTGTCCTCTGTGTGTGACTTGGTCTTAAGGTTCGCTCTTTTGGGTCCCAAAACATCCACAGGTCTTCTCGGTGACATATTCAGGCAAGACAACATTGGCAGAAGACACAACTCTGCTCTGTAATCACAAACACAACCGTTCCTAGAAATCAGCGAGTTGATTCCCATCATCTCTCACTGGCTGAGACCAAGTCACATGGCCTCTGGTAGCCAATTAACACACAGGGAAAGAAACTAATAGAATTGGTGTAGGGTCAGAATGTACACTAGAGCTTGTCTAAGATTTTTTTCTTTGAGGGGTTGATATCTAGCTAATGTTGGAATGTTGACAGAAAGAGGCAGGCAGCAGGCCCTTGTAGGTAGCTAACAGTGACTGTCAAACATGCATATTCTCTCTCTCTCTTACACACACACACACACACACACACACACACACACACACACACGTGCACGAACGCACACATGCAAGCATGCACCTGCATATGTAATTCCCAAGACTGGTAATCTCTTAAACTGCCTACTATGCAGAAATGTGAGTTTCTACTTTCTTAAACTAAAAACATCTTGTGTTCTTTACTGAATGAGTTTTTTAATATATATACTCAGAACATAGCTCTCTGATTTGTTTTTCTTCCATGAGTGTATGTAGTAGCCATTAGAGGTCTACCTACCTTTACCTACTTTGTGAAAGACACGCAGGTCAGTCTAGATTTTATAGTGCTGTAAAGGCTGCTCTGATTGGATGTTGCTGCACACACATCTGAGCCACCCTGTGTCATTATTCCTGCAGGCTGCCTAGGGTAAGCACTTTAAAAAGATTTAACACCTGGGCTGGGGACGTGGCTCAGTAACGGAGTGCTTGCCTAGCATGATCAAGGCCCTGGTTGGGTTTGAAATCTTCTGCAATGAAGAAAAAAATGCAAGAAGGCATGAAAGAAAGAAAAGGAACACCATTTGGCCATTCCCCTTGCTCCCCTTCTAGCCATCATCCAATCTTCATCACCACAACTCGCTTTCAAGCCCTGCTTTGTTTTCTTTTGTTCGGTCTGTATGCCTTTAGTGAAGCTGGATATGTCTCCAGTGCTGATGGGCCATCTGTATGTCATAGGTGAACTACCCTCTTCCACCCGTTCCCGTATTTTTTTTTTCTGTCTCCCAGTCCACTGCCAAGCTGAAATCTGTTGCTGTTATTGCTTTACCACCATTTCAACCCTCTGTGGTTAGGGCTTCCCTGACGCAGCTCCACTCCCATGAGGGCCAGAGTTCCTTCTGCCCCAAGACATGCATTTTCACTTCCAGTGGGAGCCTCAGGGACCAACAAGGGCCACCTTGTTCGTCTAGCTTCTTGGCTAGCCCCGGTGTGAAGGCAGTACTTTCCCCCCCATGCTGTTCTGGGAACTGGCTCACAACTTCTTGGATGCTCACCAGCTCCTGGAAAGGGCTCTCACTAGCTGGCAGTAGGAAACCAGTGTTCACAGGGGAACTGAGTTCTGTTGGGGAGAGCAGGCTCTCTACAAGGACAGTCACCCCTGCCCTGTAGAGTATTGTCTCCTCTGTGGAGCTCTGACAGGAGCTTATCATATCATATAATCATAGTGGGTGGCCATGACCTTGGATAAGCCTCCTGGCTCCTGATACCTCCCGCAGCATCAGGTTTGAAGGAAAAACGGAACTTGAAGTTGGCACACCTGGCTACCTCCTATCTTGCTGGCTCCCTCTCTATCATCATCGACCCTGAAACTCCAAAGCCACAGGTCTGCCAACAATATAACTTGGGCATGTTATTGAATCTCTGTGACCTGGGGCTCTTCACCTGAAACGCAGAAATGATGGTTCGTTGTGGTCAACTTGACAGTAGGGGTAGGAGCCCTAGGCACAACTGTGAGGTGCACAATTGATCCTCCAGGGCAGAACTAAATAGGGCTAGGACTATGGCAGGCCACTGAAGGGGACCAGCAGCATGATTGGGAAAGGATAGTTGCGATGGTTTGAAGGAGATTGGCCCCATAGGCTCATATGTTCAAATACTTGGTCCCCAGTTGGTGGAAACATTTGAGAAAGATTAGAAGGAGGTGTGGCCTTATTGGAACAGGTGTGTCACTAAGAGGAGGCTTTGAGGTTTCAAAAGACTTGCACCATTCCTAGTGTGCTCTCTCCACCTTTGCTTGTGAATCACGACGTGAGCTCTTAGCTTGTTCTACTGCCATGTATTTGCTCCATCTGAGACTATAAGGTCAATTAAATGCTTTCTTTATAAACTGCTTAAACATAGCATTTTATCACAGCAATAGAAAAATAACTAGTATGATATTAGTATGTTTTCCATTTCTATAACACAATGTCTGAGGTTGGGTAACTTATAAAGAAAAGAGGTCTATTTAGCCTACCTTTTTAGAGGTCTAAAAGCATGATTCTAGTTTTGCTTTGCCCCGAAGTTCATCTGACTACATGTGGTTTGGCAGGTGATGGCATGATGGAGCACAAGTGTGGAAGAGATCACATGGCCAGACAAGATACCCGAGATTCACAGGTCGGCTTTGCCATTTTTAAGTAATTCATTCCTGCAAGAGCAACTTCTTTGCATCACAAAGCAAGCATGCATCCCTTGTGAGAACAGCTAGTAGCCTCCCTTCTTAAAGGTAACAATACATGGCAGCTTCACCCTGTTGGAATCCGCCTTCTAGCCCATGGACACACTTGAACCATCCACCCACAAACTGGCAAAGGACAATGCGAACAGCATGCTGGAGTGCAAATGGCCCATGGAAACGGGTCTGAACATCCTAGAGCCTCGGGGATATGTAGATTGTCCCTATAAGGCTGAATGGATCTCCATATGGTGAATTGTCAACCTCTGTCCTGCCAGTAACTTTACAGGACACTTTGTCCTTTTATTATAACAGTATGAAAGGGTGAGTGTATAGAAGCCAAGAATAAATGTTCAGAGGGCTGCTGTGAGGCTATATGGCTTTTGCTGCAGTCTGTGAAGTTAGAAGTGACTCCTGATCTTAGGACTCTGGGAGCAAGAATGCCACAAGTACCTGCTGAAGGCAAAGGGACAGCCCGGTAACTAGTCTGAAGACTCTTATTTATGAGTCCTCTTCTCCAAGCCCACAGCAATAACCCAGATGTTGTGGAATTATCTTTTTGTACACTGTGAAGATATATCACTCTGATTGGTTTGATAGAAAGCTGAACAGCCAATAGCTAGACAGGATTTTCAGGCACGGAAGACTCTAGGAAGAAGAAGGACAGAGTCATGAGGAGATGGGGAGGAAGCATTACACTCAGGAGATGAGGAGCAAGCCATGAGCCACACGGCAGCACGAGAATTAATAGAAATGGGTGAGTTTAAATTATAAGTTATATAACAAGCCTAAGCTAAGGCCAAACTCTCATAATAAGTTTCCACATCATGATTTGGGAGCTGAGTGGCAGGACAGAAAAGACAAGAAGGTGCCCAGCAGGTAACCTACATGGGAAGGAAGCATCTTGTTCTCAGAACCCCAGGAAGCCCTTCTTTCTGGCACTCATCGTTTCAAGTGTTAAATACCTTTTAAAAGTGATTGAAGACATACCAGTATGCCAGCTATCACTGGACATGACACTGTGGTGGAGCACATCAAGCGTTAGCAAGTTTGGGTCTTTCCACTCTCATGTGGCTGTGGATTTTTAATCATAAGACAATTCAGCATGATAACACTTACAAAGTTCATTAAATTACTATGAGTATTGCCATCACTAAGACATCTTAAAGTGAATTTATGAGCTGTGACAGTTGGATTGGGTTGGTGGTCTTTTGGCCATGTCCCTCCCCTCAACCTGCTGTCCAGCAGCAGCGTCTCTCAACAAGCCTAGACTGTCCAGGCTGCCTGTCTTCTGTCCTGCTTCTGGACGTTTGACATTCGGATACACTAAAATTTGTCAAAGGAAACAGCAAGGAGGCTCTGGAAAGTCAGGCTTGCCTTGCTTTACACCATTCACGGTCTCCAAAGAAAGTTACAGTGAAGTGGAATTTGGGGTAAATTGTTTCATATTTTATGATCTTTTAGAAAATAAAAATCAATACTAACCTCCTTTTATACATAAATTGAGATTCCACATGCCACATTTGCTTAGATTGAAATATACCTATAAGAACTATTTTGTAAATTAGGTAAACATAGAAAGCATACTCATTTATTTATGAGTTTATTCAACACTGTTTATTGAATATCTTCTGCATGCAAATTACTGTCACTCTGAGGATCCAGACTTCAATAGTAAACAAGTCAAAGTCCCTGCCTGCCAGGAAATAAAATTGCACTGGGCCAGGCAGACACGACTAAATAATTGTGTAAGGCAGCTTCAACTAACAGAAGACACTATAAAGAAAAGCTCAGGATTGGGGTAAGAGTAGTGAAGAAGCCTGTTGCAGACACTGGCTGCTTAGTTTTATTGCTACAAGGCAAATGACCACAAACTGTGACTGACCACAAGAGAAATTTATTATTCCATAATTCCCGTTGTTTGGGAATGAAGGCATGGGTTAGCCATGTCCTCTATGTCTTATAAGATATTGTCAAAAGGTCCACAAGAGCTGGCCTCTCCCTCAAGGCTAAATGTCCTCTTCTAAGCTCCTGGATAGAATTTATTTATTTGTAGCTGAGGTACTCAAGGAGGCTGTACCACTAAAGACTTAAAGAGACAGTCATTGGTTCTTCCTTTTCATGTGAGGTCTCATCCTGACTAGGTCAGATGCCCCAACATAATGTTTGTTTGGATTAACCAAAAGTCAGATAACTCATGGCCTGACTATGAGGACTATATTCCACTGGATTATTGGTTCATTTTATATAAGGCATTGTATCAGTGGGCATAGATTATAGAGACAACTGGTTTACCACAGGCAGGTGATTAGAGACTGCTTTCTGATGAAGATAACAGCTGAACAAAGACATGAAAATAAATGGGAATTGAAATATATAAAGATATGGAACAAATGTGTGGTGCATGTGCAAAAGCCAATGTGGCAAGAATTGGTGTATACAAGGAATACTGAAATGCCAGTGGAGTCAGAGGCTAGTAAATGAAGAGAAGCAATACATGATATAAGATCTTAAAAGAGGCTGAGCATTGAGAACTGTGTAAGTGATATGTAAGGCTGTGCTAGGGAGTGGTGGAATTTAATTATATTTTAAAAGCCATGTTTTATTTACTTATGAAAAAAACAGTTATGGGGGATTATAAAATGGAATCAATGAGCCTAATATAAAAGACCCACTGAAATCTAGGCACAAGATGAAGTCGGATTGAAAAAGATGTAGCTACTGAATGGGAGTCAAATTGCAGGCAGGTTTTGGAGGTAGTGTTGATACTTCAAATGCAATGGTTTAAGAACATAGACTCTGGATCCAAATGTCCCCATCCAAATCCATGTTCTGCCATCTACTAACCATGTGAGTGCAAGCAAATCATTTAGCTTCTCTACATGTTAGAGTACTTTTCAGGAAGGTGGGCTGCAATGGTGCCTATCTCACACAGTTTTGTGAGCACTGAACTGGATGACAGTGTGTTCAACAGCAGAGCACACAGTAACTGATACACCAGTGGTATGTATAAGTAGGTACATGGTTACTGGTTGCTTTTTGTTGCTGTTGTTGTTTTTAATCTATTGATGAGGGATTGGGCTGGGATATGAGAGAAAACAGGAAATCAAAGAAGGTTTGACTGGGAGAAGAATGGACTATAGAAGTCTGAAGGAGGCCTGATGTCAACTCTTGTTATAACCAAACGTCAGACTCAGATGAGACATTGCATGTATGATGTGGAACCTTATAGACAGGCTGAGGTCTCAGCCCCAGAGTTACCACTAACTGTAAGACCTTGAAAAACTAACCAGCCTTCTATGCATACATTTGCTCATATGAAAAAATAACTAGTCCATGTGTACATTTGCTCATATGAAAAAAATAACTAGTGTTAGAAATCCATCTTCCAGAATACAATGAGGATGCCTGCAGGAGCTCCCAACACACAGGGCACCAGGGAATGGAAGATGGTGGACTGACAGTTCGTATTCTCCCAAATGCCACTGTTGAAATTGAAACCTCCAAAAGTTAGCATTAAGATAGCATTAAAAGATGGGGCCTTTGGGGTATGTGTGACTGAATTATAGGGGTGTGTGTCCTCATGAATGCATTGGTGCCTTTGTAAAAGGGACCCCAGAGAGCTCTCTCTGCTCTCCACCAGGTGAAAGACAGATGGGAAAGAAGACAGACCTCCCATTGCAATCCTGAGGTGGGCCTCACCAGAACACAGCCCACCCCAGCTCCATGAGCGCTGACTGCCAGACTCCAGGACAGAGAAAAATACATCTGTGCTGGAAGCAAGCTACTGAAGCCCTGTCATTTGGTCACCACAGACTGAGGGGAGCAGGACAGTGAGGTTGCCTTGCCTCTGGAAGGCAGAGTTGGGCAGAGAGGGCTTCACAGCTCTTCTCAGTTCCGATGAAATTGTTTGCTTTGTAATCACTGAGCCAGGGGATCATTTTCAGTACTCTTGGCACCCACTTAACACAGCCTGAGGGAGTGTCAGGAGCTGTCTCCAGGAAGTAGCTGAGCAGAGGCCCTGGCTTCCCCTGTCCAGTCTGCAGGCATCCTAGTTACAGTCAGAGAGAGAAGAAGGGACAGCTTCTCACCTAGGTGATGTGACACTGTCCCAGGACTGCAAGCAGCACAGGCCCTTTTCATCCCCCAGGAATAGGAAAAGGCAATGTACCCCAACAATGAGCTAATCAGTTCTAGCTGTCTCTACCCTATAGAGAAAAATGCTAATCTCTTCTGAATTTAGGCCCAAGTATTTTCGCAGAATATAAGAACCAGAAAAGACCTTGGGTTTTTTCCTAATGGTCTCTTATCAGTCTTCCAAGACCAGAGCTCCTTGGGGAACTTTCCTGAACCTCCCAGAGAACTGCTGTGCTCCTGTGTCCTCATGGCTCTCTGTGGTGTCATGGTGGGGCTCACAGTTCATCACCACTGCTTCACGTTTTGTGTCCCCTTCCTAAATGATAAAGTTTGTGAAGAGGAAAAAAGCTATCTAGGCTTGGTGGTTTATGAACAATATATAGGTATCGCTCACAGTTCTAGACAGTGGAAATACAAGCTCAAGTTGCTGTAGATGTTGGTATTTTGTGATCCTCAGACACCATACTGCCATGTTTTTTCATGTGGTGGTAAAGGAAAATGAGTTTCCTTGGGCTTCTTTCATACAGATACAAATTCCACTCAGGAGTAGAGCCTTGTGATCTAATCACCTAAAAGTTTTATCTCTTAAAGCCACCATAACCTTGAAGATTTTCTTTCAACTAGGAATCTGGACAGAAGTAAACATTCAGATTATTGCACTTACGTGGACAGGTTATTCAATCGAGGCTGAACTAACTACTCTGCACTACCTATGTGCTAGGTTCTGGATAAGGCTCTGGACTAGCAGTTTGCAAAGTAGGATTCTTGTCCTTTGTGCATGTGACAGTTAGTGTAAATTGTCAACTTGATGGAATCTAAAATCACCTGAGAGATAGGACTCTTGACATGTCTGTGAGAGATTATCTTAATTGCATTAATTGATGGAGGATGACTCCTCTTACTTGTGGGAAGAACCATTCCATAGGCAAGGGATTCTGCAGTGTAGAAAGCAGAAAAAGTGAGCTGAAGCTGGGCAGCAGTGGTGCATGCCTTTAATCCTAGCACTTGGGAGGGCAGAGTCAGGCAGATCTCTGTGTGTGCAAAGCTAGCCTAGTCTACAGAGTGAGATCCAGGACAAGCACCAAAACTATACAGAGAAACCCTGCCTCAAAAAATAAGCAAACAGACAAACAAATATTGAATAATTAATATAGATAGATAGATAGATAGATAGATAGATAGATAGATAGATAGATGAATTGAGCTGAGCACTAGCATGCATGTATTCATTTCTTTCTTCTGACAGTAGACATGATGTGACCAGCTGCTTCAGCTTCCTGCTGATTTGACTTCCCTGCTGTCTTGGTCACTGTTGTACTGCCATATGCACTCCAACAAAGCCACACTTCTTAATAGTGCCACTCTGTATGAGATTATGGGTGCCAACTACATTCAAACTACCACAGGGATCATTCTTATTCAACCCACCACATTCCACTTGTTGGCCCTCATAAGCTTATAGCCACCTCATAGTGCAAAATGCGTCTGAATACAATTCAAAAGTCTCCATAGTCTATCACAGTCTCAACACTGTTTAAACAGCCAAAGTTTAAAGTCTCTTCTGAGATTTAGGGCAGCCTTTTAATTGTAACCCCCTGTAAAATCAAAATAAAAAAAGCTACTTCCACCCCATACTTTCAACATATAATGCCACAGTATATAAATTACCATTCCAAAGGGAAGGAAAGGAGCATAGTGAGGAAATATAGGACCAAACCAAGACTGAAAAGCAACAGGAAGAACTCCAAATGCTTCATCTTTATGTCTGGTGTGAAAACACTCTTCACAACTCCAAGTCTTTCCCACTTTGTTGAGTGCAACATTCGTGTCTCTCTTGGAATGGCTCCACACCTGCTCTGCAGCTCTTCCTGACAGCTGTACCATGCCTCTGGCATCTCCAACACAACCTAGGCTTCACTTTCACAGCTTCATACAGTGGCCTCCATTCTTGGGCTACCAAGCAGGGACACCTCTGACACACACCTGGCCTCAGTTGCTTTTCTTAGCTGTGGAGGGAGATTCCACAAACCTTTTCTTGAGTCTTTGACTCTAAAGACAGAATCACATGGCCGAAGCTTCTGAGTTCTGCTGCTTGCTGGGGCTGATACTTGACTCTCTCTCTCAGTTACAAGTATATCAGCTTTCTATTGGTGATGGTTTTCTTTACTATTTAAGCTTTTTTTTTTTTCTTTTTTCATTTCTTACCACAGCTTGGAAACTTAGCTAGGTGGGGTCTTGCCTTGAGGTCACTATTCCCGTTATTCCATTTAGCACCAGGCTTTTCTTTAAACTTTTCATCTTCTTGAGCAATGGGCATAGCTCTGTTATACTTCCTTGTGTTCTTTTTTTTCTCAAACTGGACATTCTAAATTTATCTTTGTCCAGCTGCTCCTTTTCATTATAGAAATGCATAAGAGCGATTACTAATAACCACATGACGGAGTCAATACTAGGCTGTTTTGAAATCTCTGCCAATGCCATTAATCCAAGATCTCTTTTATTTAGCCTTAGGCAGATTTTTAGGATGAGACAAAAAACAAACAAACAAACAAAAAAAACAAAAACAAAAACAAAACAACAACAAAAAAAACCCAGCCACATTCTGTGCCATAGTATCATAGGAATGGTGTCTAGGACTCTTAATAATATTCTTTCCCACAGAAATTTCTTGAGTTGAGCCCCCACACTTCAATCACCCTCAGCACTTTCTTCTATGCTTCTACTAGGAGGTCACAGTAAACCCCATTCAAAGTGTCCAACTACTTTTCTAATCCAAAGTCGCAAAGTCTTCCATATTTCTTTAACAAACAGCAGGGTCAGGCCTGTCACAGCAATGTCCTGCTCCCTGGTACCAGCTTACAGTTTAGTCAGTGTTCTATTGCTGTGAAGAGACACCATGACCAAGGCAACTCTTCTAAAAGAAAGTACCTAACTGGGGGCTTCATTACAATTTCAGAAGCTGAGTCCATTATCATCATGGCAGAGAGCATGGTGGTAGGCAGGCATGGAATTGGAGAAGTATCTGAGAGTTCTACAATCCGATCCACAAGCAGAGAGAAAGAGAGCCCGAGTTTGGTGTGGGCTTTTGAAACCTCAAAGCCCACCTCCAGTGACACACTTCCTCCAAAAAGGCCACACCCACTCCACAGCTCTTAATCCTTTTCAAGTAGTGCTACTCCCTGGTGACTAAACGTTGAAATGAGCCTATGGGAACCATTCTTATTCAAACCATCACACCTGCCGCAATAGACTATGCTTTGAACTATGAGATAAAACGAACCCTTTCTCCTTTAAGTTGCTCTTATCAAGATATTTTATCATAGCAACAGGAAAAGAAACTAAGACAGAAATGGTGCCAAACAGTGGGGCCATTGCTGTCACGAACAAACTTGACCATGTGGCTCTCAGATCTTTGGAACTGTTTTGTAGATGGAATGTGGACCAGTTTGGTACTCTGGGATTGAATGCTGGTGGAAGAGGTCAATGGGTCATTCTGGTGAGAAGAGTAATGCTAAGAGAAGTAGAGACAGTAGAGCCTTGGCTCACAGAGTTTTCTGTATTTGGGGAGAAGTGCAGGTAAGAGGTCTGGCATCACTTTTGCTATGTCCTGAGAACTTGAGTGAAATTAAATTCAAAGACGAAGGATTAATTTGCTTGGTAGAGAAAGGTGTGTGAAGAGGGTTAAAGGTGAGAACCTAGAGAGTATAGACGACAAAGCAGGTGTGACTGTTCCCAGGATGAGTACCATTAAAGAGAAGCCTGGGTCTCTGCACTGGAGCTGCAAGAAAGTGCCTTGAAGACAAGATCTCACACCAATTACAAAGGCTCCAATTACAAAGATATAATAATGTGGAAGGAGGCAGTCCCGAACTGAGAATGCAACAGAGAAGACTCCCTGTTCCTTGAAAGCAACTGCTAAGACCATGTTTCCTCAGGGCGTCAGCACACAGAAGCTGATAGAGCTGTGGCTGAAGGGACCATGATCCCTCCCAAGCTGGCAGGAGAGGCTGACAGTGTTATCCCGGTGGTACTGATTTTAAAGCTGTGAAAGATCGAAGATTGAGAGGATGGTGGAGAGCAGCTGAGGCCAGACAGTGTATAATAGGGCCAGAGTCCATGAGGAGAGGCCTTGAGAGACCTCTGTATGAAGCCATGAAGGTGGAGTCCAAGTTGTAATGGAAACCTCAGGATATTGGAGATGTTGGCCATGGGACACCAAGAAAGGTTCTAGGCATGGACTGGAGCTGGTCTAAGAGAAAATCTCAATGTGCTGCCAGAAGCAGGACTAGAGGACCACCTAGACCATTTTAAACCCATATTACATTACACGATCCCTAGATGCCAGGCAGGGAACTGCAGGGTCTGGCGTTTCTCTTGTGATGTTTAGGCTTTGCTTTGATTTGACCATCCCTTGTGATGCCCCAATTCTTCCTTTGTGGAGCAAGAGGGTTTACTTTGTGCCAGTATATGTTATAAGTAAGTACCTTGATTTTGATTTCATAGGAGCTCATAGCTATGACACGTTGAGCTTTTAAAGCATTGGAATTGCTGTTGACTATGGGAACTTTTAAAAGCTGGACTGTATTTTACATTATGAGATAACCATGAGACTATGGGAACAAGGTGTGGAAGGCTGTGGCTTAAACGTGATGTGTTTGGTGTCAAGTTGACAAGGGCGAAGTTGTGATGGCTGGAATTAACTGATGGAATCTAGAATCACCTGAGGGCCTCTGGACAGAACTGTGGGGGCTATGTTGATTAGGTAAATGAATATGAGAAGGTTCATCTTGATTGTGGGCAGGTTCTTTCCCTGGACAGAACATTCTGGAAGAAGCAAGCTGAGCATCAGCCTGCCTGCATTCGTCTCTTTGTTCTTCTCACAGCAGATGTAATGTGACCAGCTGCTTCAGGTTACTGCCGTCTGACCGCCCTGCCATGATGGACTATGCTTTGAACTGTGACCTAAGGTAAACAAAATAAACTTTGCTTTTGTCAAGATATTTTTGTCTTAGCAAGAAGAAAAGATTCTAAGCCAAGGAATTTACCTATAACACAACTGTCAATGCCTTCATTAGTGCTGAGTGGGCGGCATGTCATAGAGGGAATGTGTCACTGCACATGGCCTTTAAGACGTTGGAGAGGCTTTGGGGAATACGGAGTGTGGCATCAGGTGACTGAAGCCATCTTTGCTTTTCTGAGAGTCCTGCTGAACTCAGGGATGGAAGTAACTCCCAATCATCTTAGTCTCTGGAAACAAAACCGACAAGCAAAGAGAGAAGTACTCATCCTCTCGGGGGTGAAGGACCCTAGCTGGGATAGATGAGGATGCCATGAGACCAGAGAGCACTGAGGAAGACAGGTGCTGGCCACCAGGAGTCCAGCTGATAGGAATTTCTCGGTACAACCCAACCAATTTTAATGGGGAGTGACACTTCTGACAGTAGCCTGGTGACCGGATCTCAGACCTCCCAGGTCACCTGAACAGCAGAGATCATGCTGAGTGAGGGTGAAGGGAATCTAGGAAGGGCATCTGAGGTAGACCATGGTAACATCAGCTGCAGACCTTAACCACTAACTGTAGCAATGAGGACTTGGAGTTTATTTTGAGACATCCTCTTACAGTCTTCCTAGGAAAACTAAGTCTGAATTCTGATGAGTTATTCTCACATACAGTGGCTTATTGCACAAAGTACATGGAATCAAACCACACAAGGATGGCCAGCACAGTGGACCCTGTGAGGTGCTACCCAGTCCCCACTTTATTATCAGTAGATGCTAGGAATGCTTCCTGAAGTCACATTGTTCAACCCCTAGCCAGGAACTATGCTCAGCCAAGGTCGAAGGAAACTGGACTGCAGGACGTCTATTTCCTCCCCAGAAAACACTGACACTCAAGATCGGTGTTTCAGCTGGAGATGCCTTTGAAACACTACTCAAGCTTCAGGGCATTCCCAGAGAAGAGCTGAAGCACCTTAGCCACACACATGCAGTTTCAGCATCTCCTTGTGCTCATCCTCCACTCATCCTCCACAGGTATTGTCCCCAGATCATTCTTATGCAAATTTCCATCTCAGGAGCCAAGATTTATCGAGTATTTTCCTATGCTCTAGACTTACGCTACTCAATACTCTAGTCACCAGTCACAAGGCTACTGAGCCCCTGAAATGCAGCTAGTCTTAATCAAGATAGCCTTAAATAAAAAATATTCAGTTCTGAAGATGGTACTAAAGAAAACATAAAATATCTCATTATTAGTTTTCTTGTATTGATCATGTTGAATTTTGAGTTAAATAAATCATTTCTTAAATTTTTCTCACTTCTTTTTTATTACTGTTTTTAATACAGACAGTAGTAAATTTTCTTTTGAACAGTGTGGTTGAATGTAGAGGGTATTGTTCTGTTTGTTGGGGAAATATGCCAGGAACAGCATAACAAATGCCATCCACTGTCACTTACAGGTAGACTCTACAATGTCAAACTGCAAGTGGAGTGTGGAAAATGGTCAAGAGACTGTGGTGGGCTGTGGCGAAGAATAGGGAGATGTTGCTTACAAAGGCATGGAGCCCCAGGTAGGAAGTGAAAAAGCAGCGTGGCATGGTCGCTGTGGTTAATAACGACATATTTCAGTTGTTCTCACTGTAGGAAAGCTACTTCAGGTCCACTGCTGATCTTACTCTGACCCACCTCAGCTGCCAGTGCTAGAGTCTCTTTACCCTCAGCCTGACCTCTGTGGGTCAGGTGCCTGGGCTGGCGCAGTGACCCGGAGGACCTGGTTTCTGATCATAGTGCTGTTTCAGCCATTTCACAGTCCATGACATACAACGTCACTCTGTGAGGCATTTTTGCCCATGAGGAAAAAAAATTTATATAAAAATGTGCGACTTTCATTTGTGAATCTCTGTATATTCATTGGACAGTACTATTCCAGAAAATGAATGAATGACACATAGCAATGTCAAGAAAGAAAACATGATTCCTACTTTACCAATGAAAAATTAACTAATATCTTCAAGCTCACAATCAAAGCCTGGTAAAACCATGACTAAAAACTGGGTTTGGAGCAGTTTCATGGTGTAGCACCTATGCCCTGGCACAGGACTCCACACACTCAGGAGGTATATGGCCACATGACTAAATCCTCTCCAGTCACCATTTGGAGATTCTTGATATTTTTTTTCCCCTAAATTTGAGGTTTGAAATTGAAGCCTGGTAGGATGATAGCACATATGTGAGCAGAGACCGTCCGTGTCACCACTGACAGAAGGCATTTGAGGTACTCTGAGGCACAGAATCTCAGAGGACTCATGATGTCTGAAAGTTCAGCAAGACCCGAGGTAAGCGTAAGGTGTGTTACATCTCCCACTAAGATTAGTGGGGGATGCTGACAGCCCTGAGAGGTGATGTCACTTTCATTTGAACCACAACTTGTTTCAAACACAGAAAGAGGCTGATGGCATTCTTAGAAACACAAACAACCAGCAAACCCTGTCATATTCTTCCTTACCCTTGTCATCTCACCTTACTAAACAGCCACCTCCAGCAAAAATGGTTAGCTGAAGAAAAGGACCGACAGGAAATCCCGGTTCGTCCTCCTCTCAGACCTTCTCCCTCAGCTGTTAGCCCCGAGCAGCATGTCATAGAACATGCACGAATCAAGAAGTGAACCAGAGCAGTTGACTAGTACAGTGCTTCCCCTGTTCTAACGTGACAAGACGCATGTGCAAGCTTTGCGAGCTTTGCAATATGAATTGTACGATTTTGACAGGTATGTGAGTTGAAAGTTAATGTTTCTGACACAAAATGGAATAGGAAAAGGTGTGTTACAAAGTTAAGGTTTTGATGGGTTTTGTTTGTTTGTTTGTTTGTTTGTTTTATGCAGAATGACTCAATACCATATACCCTACTTCCTGGGCTGCACATAGTAGCTTATACATGTAACCCAGCACTTAGGAAGCTGAGAAAGGAGGATGGACACAAGGCTGAAGCCAGCTAGGCTCTAAAGTGAGCTCAGGCAACCAACAGAAAGACAGCAAACAAGTCACCATGAATTATGAGCGGGACCACGAGGGGAAAAAGCAGCTTTCATTTCCAGGCAATCAATGGTGTATGTCCCTGTTTCCAATGGAGGAACCCTCCATTTTCCTTTGTACTGGGCCCCACACATGTAGCTAAGCCAAAGCCGATGCTATCTGGTGCTAGAACATGTCACACCCACAGGGCAAGTTCTATTCCTGAAGATATTGCCCTTATAGTGATGGAAGGGCTTTGTGGACTATCACTATACCACAATCTTTTCTAGTTGTAAATTAGATCTTCTACTTCAAGCCTTAGTTTCTTCCTTTTTAGAATCTCTATCATCTTTGGGCAAAAACAAAACAAAAGACCTCCTTCTCCAACCCAAAGCAGAATGCCATGGTTTAGGAAACTTCAGAGTTACTTAGTAGAGAGGAGCAAAGGACCCACATGGAGTCCCTTATTACACGTTTTTAAGTGAAAAAAAAAAAAAGCATGTGATCATGTGGCTTCATCATTACATATCTAAATACATGTAAAGGCTTGCAATTTTGTGTGCTCTTCCAAGTGCATGAGTGACAGCACATGTCAAGCTGGCCCATCTCTAGGGAAGAGAAAATTGGCAGACCTGGTGATTCACAGGGCTCAGATGCCAGACGACGACGTTCTCTACTTGAAAGCCTCCTGGAGAGTACATCCTTTTGACAAAGTTTTTTGGGGGAAAGCAGTCTGAGGATGAGACTTCTCTGTTAGGAAACTTTGGGGAAAGTGAAAACACCAGAGCCTGAGCACAATAGCATACTCAAACCTTTCTGTAAAAGAACTCAAATATGTCTATGACATTCCCAATTAGACACTCCAGTTGAAAAGTTCATGAGAACATTGGGGTTCTATTGCAAAACATGCAGTTAGGCCAGGTTTTGGGTTCTGTAACAAAAGTCCTCCCCAGTCTGGTGACCACAAGCCAGCCTGACGTTTGTAAGTGTGCATTTCCATGGAAAAACGAAGGCTCTGCTTAATTGCATTAGGAGAGTTGTACCACATTCCGCCAGGGAACACTGACATGCTTTGACAAGCATGAGGAAAACCTGCTCCTCTCAATGCTGGGCCTCTTTCTTTGGGGTCATGGCTATTACCATGGAGATGGCATGCAAAGCACAAGAGAGCTGATCCCCCTCCTGGAAACCAAGCTGGCTGCTTTTTCTTAGCAGTAATCACAGTTACCACCCAGCATGCTGCCACCAAGGCTCACACTTCCCTTCAGGCACAAGATTGGAACTGTTTTGTACAGTGCCCTTATAGCACAGGATCCAGGAGAGTAAGGGTTGCTCAGTGAGAGAAGAGGTGGCACAAATAAGTAGAAATCATGTGTATTGCTGATTCAGTGTTGTTTGTTAGCCAGAAAACAGTGAGAGAACGTGGAATGGAATCCTTCAAAGACAGTCTTTCAAAGTACACAGGACTCTGGGGAAAGAGTTTTAGGAAGGAAGTTGAACATTATGGACCTTTTCAAACAGGAAAAGTGTATAAATGGACATTTCCTAAAAGGGGAGTGTTTAACTGTACTTCGTGAAAGCTAAGAACCATATTTTGCAAATGCTACAGTTCTAACTTCTTAGTTTCATCTTAAATCACCTTCCCCTGCTGTCTTCCACCTCCAAGGCTGAGGCACGAGGCTCATGGCCCCAGGGATACTGCCTAGAACAAAGAGGCCATTGATCAGCTTGAATCTCAAAGCTGACTTTCCTGACCTCCTAAGCAAGAAAATAGTCTTCAAAGCCAAGCATTGTTGAGAAAGAAAGGGATTTTCTAAATTCCTTTAGCTCCCATTAGTATATCAAGAGCAATACCTGGTGGGATAGATCCTAGAAATTTACTATCTGCCATCCTCAGAGGGTGGAAAGCCAGCTGCTTACAGCCTGAGGGATTGGATCACAAATTCAAAAGGGGCAACGGAGAGATGAGACATGTCGGAGTGTCCCCACGCTCCCCTTCAGCTATCAGTCCTGACGATGGAGATCGTATTAGACAGTCTGAGAAAGGCTGAGAACATCAAGAGACTAACACTACGCTGTCACACTTCTTTGAGGATTCCAGGGGAAGACTACAAGGCTTAAGATGTCTTCCGTATGGTCACTGCCAACATAGCACAAAGCAAGGGTGCAGCCGTTAAAATAGAAGGCAGCATGGCTGTCTAGTGCTCCAGAGCCTGGGTACCTTAGGGAGAGCACGTCAGGGTTCTTGGGCTGTGATGTATTAGAAAGACGGATGTAGTAGATGAATGCTGTGGTTAGGATAGAGGTGTTCTCAAAGGTACCGAGACCAGGAAGCACAGGCCAGGGTTGAGTGCCAGTTTATTCCCCCAGAAGCCCAGGGATCCAGAGATTTCCCAGTACAGTAGAGGCCAGACATCATTCTACATTGAAGATCAGCAGAAATCCAAAGACCCCTATGTGGGTCCTCCCCACCAAGTGACTCTGAAGAGTCCTTAAAAGCTTTCACTCCACCTTAGAATGAAGAATGAGCATTTGCCCAAAGAGGACAGAGATTTCCAAAAGGGAACATTTAAGCCAGCTCTGAAAAGGACTGAAACTTGTAATTTTTTTTTTTTAAAAAAAAAAAGGTTAAAATGAAAAAGTTTAAATTAGGAGAGACATATCTAGAGCTAATTGACAAGCGTGGTGGTCCTAAGGAAGCTGAGATCAATGTCTAGAAACACAGGGAACTCATGCATGTGGGTGGAGTGTGAGCCTGTGACCCATTACATCTTATCCCCACTCCTCCTTACCATTCTACTGAGTGCACACATGTCAACTCCCTTTAAGTCAAAGCAAATTTGGTGTTTGGACGTGTCCTCCGGGAAGCCTAGGGGCACAAGAAACTTGCTTTAATGTCCCAAAAAAGGCAAGAGCAATTTGAAGTTTCAAGATATCCTCTTGAGAAGTCCTCAAGGCTTGCATCCCTTGAATTAAAATCAAAGATGCTGAAAAGACTAGCTGAGCCCCTTCATACTCTATGCAAAAGTGGACAGCCATGCTATTTTGGGAGAAGAGTGTTGCCAATTGTCAGGAGAGAGTAGGAGATGTGGAAAGAAAAATCAAAAGAGCCACCACCCTGATAAAGCCTCAGCTGAACCCCTATTATGGTAAACTAGGCAGAGTTTTGCCCAAGGAGAGAGATAAAGAAGTATTTACCCAGAGCTGGTGAGCAGAGAGATTCAACCCACATCTGCACCCGACCCTGGAGGTGTGTTGGTCATTGTTTATGCATCTATGTCTGTAAGAGCACAATGATGGATGTTGGGTCAGTTCTCAAATGTTATTGGCCTGCCGTTTGATGTCATAGACTACATTGATTAAGCTATCCACACGCCAAAGCAGCTGGTTCGGTCACTACCAGCTTCGCTGCTTTGCAGCAAAGTTTTTGAAAACTCATGTCCAGAAGCCTGACTTGTTAAGAACATACAAGAGCCTCAGGAAGTTTCTGCTGGAGGTTCTCTGCAGACCTGAGCAGCAAAGATGAAAACATAACCAGCCTCACTCCCTTTCTGTGTGCCAGGCATTCTGTATCACAGCACATTTAGAATGGTAGTTCTCCAACATTTCACCACTTGCCACCAAACTTCTGTGAACATGCACATTTTATTTTTGGTAAAACCAGGACTCATTCTCTTGAGGTGAGTCAGCCATGCAGAGTGTAGTTCACTTACTTTAGAAGACAGAAGAGGTGTGCACAGGGCCCTGGGCAGAGCTGTTTGCTGGGATGTAAGAGAATGTGGTCGAGTGTGTAACAACAAGGTGTGAGTGAAGTGGCCAACTACTCTATTCGCAAGTAACCTATTGGTGAAATTATTAAGGCCACTCCACGTAGTTAAAAGGGAGGTTTATTTTGTGGGGTAACTTACAAATGCAGGGATAGGTTGTAGGGTTTGGCAAAGGTCTGGCGGTGTTCTCTGGAGAACTCTGCTCGGTCTACCTCCTGCATCCAGCGTCCCAGAACCAAGTGAGAGACCTCCTCTCGATCCTGGGTCTTCCGCTTCCTCCTCTGCCCCGCCTTGTGGGCGTGACCATTACCGAAGCCTCAATGGGGGTTGGAACTTCCAGGCCAATGCTGGGATGGCTATCCACTACAGTAACCCCCAAATTCACAGACAAGAACACAGCCTGCGAGATGGGAGTGACAGCAGCTTGTCAGAGTACTGGAGGAAGGGCTCACATAGTCCATGCACATTACTGCCGTAGTCTAATGAACTTCACCTTCTTGGCTCCCATCACAATGCTGAGACCTTCGGATCCCAACCCTTCATGCTTCCACATACATTGATTATAGGGATCGTGCTAAAATGCAGGATAATCCCTGCTTTCAATGTGCTCCCACTTAAGATAATAGTGCAGATTCTATTTCAGAAAATCATATGCTCCCTGGCTGGAAGAGACTCAAATCCATCAAATCCTCTTCCCCACATCTGATAAAGGACTCCAATCAAAACATTTTCGTTGGGTGGCTCTTCAACACTTGCTGGTAAACACCACCACCTTCTCCAGCAGCCCGTTCTACTGCTTGTTGTGGGTATAAATGACTAAGTTACTGTCAGAAAGTCCTTATCCTTCATTTGTTGTTAGGGATCAGTCTTCTAACACTAGAGACGAGTTCATTTTTTTAAGTCATTTTCTGTGTACATGTATCACAGTAAACTGCAAAATCACCTTCAAGTGTGGTTCTTCCTAAGTCATAGGATTAATTAGGCAACAATTATGTGTTCACGTACACAAGCACACTCGTGCCCACATAGCGTTACTCTGTTTTTAAATTGTCATCAAGAATGGTTTATTTACTCAACCACTGGCAGTTCTTTCTTTGGAAATTGCTAACAGATCCAGAAGAGATGTGCTTTTACCAGCTTGCCTTGAGGTAGCAAAGCTATGAGAGCAATGCATCGTTTTGCCAAAGTGAGTAAACATTGATGAGGCACACCCATCAACTGCTTAAATCAGTGTATACGGAAACGTCAGCAGGTACACCGCTCATCATAGTGTGGATGTCTTGGAAGCTCAGCAAGTCAGGTCACACACACACCTTGGTCTGCACACTAACCCTCTGGATACATGCATCTGGTTGTGTACAGGCTTTTCTCAAGCCATGTATTAAAGAACAAACAATGGGTCTCAGCAGCATTTCTTAAAGATCAGATCATGTCTTTTCTAATGTATGTCCTTATTGCAGTCACACTGACCATAAAATTAAACATCATGTCTTCAGTGGCCATTGATATGATTAATGTCCACACCAATTTCAGAAATGACAGGTGGGGCATCTTCTAGAATTAAGGAAATATCTCTTTATTTTCTTGAGTACCAAATAAATACCATGCAAGGATTTTTTTCTCCCCACTGACAGCGCCTATGCAGGAGGAGCAGTCCTACTGAAAGATACCAGGAGGGCTTGTTTGCTGTGCTTGAGATCTGAACTTAACCCATTCCCTCCAGCTGCTTGCCATGATCCCAGCTTCCAAGGGATACACGCTTTCCCGTCCATTCGCTTCTTCTCCTGGGCATGTTTACTTCCTGGCTTTGAAGCTCAACTCTGGTGCTGACTTGATTTCAGCCAACTGAAGCACAGAGGCCGGCTCTAATCTGAAGTTGTCTAATTTGGATTTCTTTAAGCTCCGAGGCTGGTACATTCTCCGAACCAGTTTTATCAGGGGAGATGCAGCCTATGAATTATGGACGTCAATAGTATTGGGGAAGATTGACCTTCACACAGACAGATAAATAAGTGATACACGAGAGACAAATAAGAACATGTAGATAAATAAGTGATAATCCAAAGAAAACTTTTCTTCCCCCTAAATCAGCATCTTGCAAAGTTGGAAGTTCTTTATTTCTTTTGTAAGAAAGCATCCCAGGACTCTGCGAAAGACCCACCCTTTGCCATGGGCGGCGGTCCCCGAGGAGACTGAAGCTGCTTGGCCACATTTCCCAGCCTGCTTTGAGGAGAACAGACACAGCTTGTGGACAGTGATAAGCGTGCCTTTTCTGGATCTGGAAAACCATCCTAGGCTGAGGCTGGTGATGATGGCCACGGAGATGGTGGGAGACTCCTCCCTTGGAATCAGCTTCCCAGAACATTTGCATCAATCCTGAGAGAAAATGGAGAGTCAGTCAGAAGCTCCCCAGGTTACTCTTTTTGCCAATTCCCTGGCAGTCCCTTCCTCAGCTCTGTCCAGCTAATTAATCCATCCAGACACTCAGGTTCACCACATGCAAATTATCACAGAAGGAACCTCCCCCCCCCTTTCTGCTTAATGAAAACAAAAACAAAAAACATACACTTGAATTATACCCGTCTGACATCAGCTTCTAGCCCCGCTGAGGGGTTTCCAACTACCTAATAGCAAACAGATTAGAGGCCAGAGGACCATGTATTCCTCAGTCCTCCTCTACGTCCAGCTGTGAGGCTATGCAAGATTACAGTCAAAGGCCAGCCCAGGCTGCAGTGTGAAACTCTGATGTTAAAGTGGAAACTTGGTGTGAAGGCCTCAGGGGACCCAAGAACACTAACTTTGTTGCCCATCAGAAGTGGATAATATTCTCCATTCTGTCCCTGCTGGTGTCAATTCCAAGTTGGAAAGCGGCCTTCTCTCCTAATTCAAGCTGGGGCCGGAATGGAGCAAGCTTTCTCAGATATTATAAGCCAGTGTGAGCTCAAAAAAGAATTCAGTGCTCAAGGCCAAATAGCTTCAAAGCTAATAATCCTCCAGAGTCGGTGTGAGAGCACTGCAACTGTCAATGTCAACGTACACCAAGCGCGGCGAGAGCGAAACTTCAATAATGACATCATGGAGAAGAGGGCACAGGGCAGCCGCAGCAGAGAACAGTGCGTGGGCCCTTCAGATCTTTGAAACCTTCAAGGATTTATCTGGACTAACATGTCTCCATGTAGTCATCGCAGTTTTAGGCTACTCTGATTAAGGATTTAGCACATTCAAAGGGTTTCGGCAGTAGCGAGATGACACGGTTTCAGGAACACTATTGGATTCCATTATCTTCTCCCTCTCTTCTTCTACAGATACAACTCTTGCCCAGCAAGGGGGCTTCTGTATCCTGTTATGTCCTCTCCCAGACCTCCAGACAGGTCTCAAATATGAGATTGACCTAACTTAACGTCCTACAGCCTGCTGGGCCTTCCCTTTTTTCAAACCTAGCTTTGATTGTCAAACAGGTCTGGTCCCCATTTTGGGACTTGAGAGTCAGAACGCAAGCCCCAGTGGATCTGAGCAAATTCCTCCAGGATACCCCTGATCCAGTGATCCTGGTGCTTGGGTTTTACCAGGGGAAATGGAATCAGCATACCAAACACATCCGATGTCTTCAACAGCATTAGTTAACTTCTTTAACCAACACAGAAGGTGAGGGAACACAGGGTCCTGGTAGGATATACCGGGATGTGTGAGGTCATGGTCATGGTTGGAAGAATAAATTTCACTGAATCCTAGGGAGGAATGATGGGAAGAAATAGGACCAGAATCAGAGGGAGGAGGTCAAAGAGGAGTTCCTCTGCCTCCAGTCTCCATGAGAAGCAATCTAACTGTACAGTTGACTACAGTCCATAAACGAACCTAACCAGTTCTCCTCACACTGTGAGCCTGCCTACCTGCCAAGCACCACAGAGGTAGCAGAAAAGCCAAAGGAAAGAAGGCTCATGTGGGGGGTTGAGTGTGGAGCCCAACTGGTAGAGTGCTTAAGGAATGGGGCTAGCCCACATCATCTACAAAAATTACTGTTTAGGGAGTGGGGCATGGGGCTCAGTTGGTAGAGTATTTGCTAAGGATGCACAAAGCCCCAGATGTTTGCTGCCCAGAACCACACAAACCAGATATGATGGCACATGTGTGTAATCCTAACAGTAGGGAGTAGAAGCAGGAGGATTGGAAGTTCAGTATCACTCTCAGAATCATTTCAAACTGGAGGCCAGCCTGAGAAACATAGGACTCTGTGTCCATGAAGAGAACAAAAAGAAGGTATATGTGGAGAAAGGAACAGCAAGAACCACATGGGCTCCTCAGTAATGTGCATGTTTAGCACCAGCTTCTGAACGACCCTGTGGTCTGGCTTCTCCGGGAATGGAGGTCTGGGGATTTTGTGTCTTGAACACAGAATCCTATTGCCAAAAAGACAGTACTGAGGGGGATATGAAGAAAAAGGAAACCTCATACACAGTGAGGATGTAATTAGAATAGTCATTAGGGAGTGCAATATAGCAGCTCATCAAAAGCCAGAAACAGATCTACCATGTGATTCAGTAATCCCAGTGCTGAGATTTAACCAGAGGAAATGAAATCAGCATACCTAACACATCTGGTGTCTTCTGCAGCACTCTGTATACCAGCTGTGATGGTTTGCATGAGAAATGTCCCCCACAGGCTCATGTATTTGAATACTTGGTCTCCAATGGGTGGCAGTGTTTGGGCAAGTTATGGAACCTTTAGGAGGAGAAACCTTGCTGAAGAAAGTGTGTTACTGGAGGTGGAATTTGAGGGTTTATAGGCTTGCCCCACTTCCTGTTCCCTCCCTCTGCTTCCCGTGTGCAAATGAAAATGTGACCAGTCAACTTCCTGCTCCTGCCACAATGCTTTCCTGGCCTCTTACCATGACTTCCCTGCCATAAATGCCTATCTCTTTCTGGAAACATAATCCAAAATTAACCCCCTTCTCCTCTAAATTGATTTTGTGCATGGTCTTTTAACACAGGAACAGAATACTAAGTAATACTCTAGCTAAGATATCCATCCACCTCAGTGATGCCCCAACAGGCCAGTGGACAAAGAATGTGTGCATGTACACACCTGAAGTTTAGATGTTTACAAACCCTGAAATCCTGCCATTATTGACAGTAGGGATAGACCTGGAGGATACTATGTTAAGTGAAACAAGGTGGGGACACAAAGTCAAACTTCACCTGATCTTACTTCTATGTGGAACCCAAAAAAGAGCTGATCTCACAGAGGTTAAGTATGGAATAGCAATGACCAGAGACTAGGGTGGTAGGAAGCTAATCGATGAGCACATTCTGTTTGCCAGATAAGAGGGATGAGTTCTGGTGCTCTGTGGCACAGAAGTGTGAGCAAAATTACCAGTAACACATTCTGTGTCTCAAAATAGTACAGGAAGAATCTGAACACTCTTATCATAAGAAAATGATAAATACTTAAGGTGGGGGCAAGCCACTCACTCAGGGTTGGTCACCTACCCAGTGTTAACCAAAACATCCCATCAACTTATCAATCTGTACACATACTATGTGTTAATCAGGGCGTGTTTTAAATTGTAAAGATAGCACAAGCTATAAGTTCAAAAGAACTCCGGTCGTCTTGGCCTTATTAAGGAGCTCTTCTGGACTCTTGCCCGTTTATAATAGGAAGGTATCTTGTAGGGTCAAGATTGATAGAAAGTGGTATAGTAACAGCAGGTAAGTCACTTAGCCTATTATCTAACCCCCATGCATAGTCAATGAATGTTAGCTGTTATTATTATGATCATCATTATCAATACTGTTGTTATAATTCAAATAATAGTTTTTGCTACTTAAGATTATCGCTGCTTTTAAAAAAAATTTATGTGCTTGAGTGTTTTCCTATACATATGTCTGTGCACCATGTACATACCTGGTGCTCAAGCAAGCCAAAAGATCATATCAGATCCCCAGGGACTGGAGTTATAGATAGTTCTGAGCAGCCATGTAAGTACTGGGAATTGAACCAAGGTTCTTTGGAAGAGCGGCCAGTGCTTTCCCAATGAGCCACTGAGCGATCTCTTCAGCACTCAAATAACAGTACTTGAAACAATGAAGGATGTTAGAATTAAGAAGTGCATAAAGCTACTTAGAGGGAGAAAACACATAAGGGGGTTAAAACAGGCACAGTTCTTCACACTGGCTACAGGCAATACATATCCAGACACAACACTGTAAGGACTGCAGGCAGGCCTCTGGAATGCTGATGGCATTCCATCAGAAGTAGCCATAAAAAGCCTGGAATACATGACCGAACTAATCAGTATCCACCCTGGTCCTAACAGGATGGTTCCCCGACTTTGTTTCAAACTTTGGCGGTACATCATCTTCATAGCAATACAACTTCTACACACGATGGAGTGCACTTGTTTTAGGCATATGGCTGTGATGAATTTGGGCGAAAAGTCTTCCCATGCAGTCAACCGGATGGTCAAAGCAGTAAACATCTCCCACCTCAGAAAGCTTCCCCATCAGCATGCACCTGGACTGCTGGCAGCCATGGCTCTGCTCTCTCTCGTCGGAGACTAGTTTCCCCGCTCTTGGTCTTCAAATGAAGGGAAGCAATGTCAGTGATCCCTCTGTTAGCCTCCTTTCAGAAAATGCCTCAAACATCCCTTATCTCGTGAGCGTGGATGCTTTCTTCTTTGTTCACTAAGTGGAATTTGGTTGTGTGGGTGTACCACGCGCTGATACATTCATCCGTCAGTGTTTGGATTGTTTCCATTTGGAGGTTATTACAAAAATGCTACAAACATTTATTTCACGTGTTTTCACTTCTCTTGGGCAAATATATAGAAGTTGTTGTGTTTTAATGAGAAACGGCCCCCATAGGCTCATGTGTTTGAAGACTGGGTCCCCCCCTGGTGGCACTGTTTGGGGAGGTTATGGAATCTAGAGGTGGGAGAGTTGTGCTGAAGGAAGTGTGTCATTGTGGTGGGCTTTGATGGTCCAGAGCTTTATCCTGCTTCCTCTTCTTCTTCTCTGTGTCCTGTGTGCAGTTGAGAAGTGACCTCTCACTTTCCGTCTCTAGCCACCTGCTGCCAGCCTTCATGGCCTCACCCTCTGGAACCATAAGCCAGTATAAATTCTTTCCTCTAGAAGGTGCTTATGCTCATGCTACTTTATCACAGATACAGAAGTGAGATTTTTTTAATTCTTCTGGACAGAAGAAACTGCCGAGAAGTTCTCTGAGGGAGTTTGGCCTCACTGGCATCCTCACAGGTACATGTCTCCACCTTTTGGTCAAGATGGCCAAGTAGGAATCATGGCAGGAGGCACCTGTCTTAGCTGGAGAGGGATATCTTATCACCGACATTATTTTGAATGGTGGACCCATGGAGATAGGAAAAAGCATACTTCTTCCAGTGGGTTTCATTGCTGTATTTAGGTTCCCTACAGACAATGTATCCCCTCACTTAGGCACCTTTTGTAGACCACTGTTGACCAACATGGATCTGATTAGAATTTTCAATGTTAGCTACTTTAGTGTAAATGATGTGCTTATCTTACTGTGGTTTGAATTTGCTGTTTCCAAATGTGAATGAAGTTGAAGTCATTGGGAGGTATCCATTCAAAAGTTGGTGTTTTTTTTTGTTTGTTTGTTTATTTGTTTTTGTTTTCTTTTAACAGGACTATGTGTGCAAATCACCGCATATTACATGAGTTCTTTATGTATCCTAGAGTTAAGTATTTTGCCAGATTTACAGCAAATGCCCATTCCCAGCAGGTGATTCCATACATTTGCTATCCTGTGCCATCCTGTTAATTCTTATCACGTCGGCCTTAATGGACATTGGATTTCTGGCCTTGACTCCTGCTCTCCAATCAATCCATTCCTAGTGCAAAGAAGTGAGTCACAGAGACGCCAGGGGCTCCACAGGGCCCTAGCTGAAGGAGGCTCAGTGCTCTGTTCCTTTTTCTGTCATTACTATCTCTATTTAGAAATCCCAGGAAGAACCAGGCAGCTGTCCTCTGAGCCCCATGCTGTCAGGAACAGTTGGCATCCTGCCAAGATTTCCATGCCACCTTCTTCTGAGTGCCTATGCTGGGCTTTTCCAGAGTTCCACTTTCAGCCTCCATCTCATACCACAGCGAGGGGCCAAATTCTGAGCTTTCTTCTCCTGGAGCGATTTCCTCAGCTCTTCTGTGTCACAGCTCCTACCTTCTGGTTTCTTTGTCAACTTCCTCCTGTACATACATGAAATCTAGAGCAGTTGAAAACCACTCTGTCCCCTTCCTGTGGTTCCATCAGGGGTCTTCCTGAGGAGCCTGGTGACTCTAGCACCTTCTAGCAAACAGCTACAAGAGGCAAGGTGTTGGGGAACAGAGGTACAGTTTAGTCCTGGGGTGCTGGCTGGCAGGAGACAGGAGAGCAAGTGGGAGGCAGGGGAGCCCAAGACCTGTAAAAACTGGCCCATGTGCCACCCTAGGATGCTATTAGTATCTAACTCGTGGGCAGATTGTAAGGATTAAAAGAGATGCTACATGAAAGGCACTTAGTCTAGTGTCTGGCACCAAATAATTGCTCAATAACTGTTAGCTATTAGATCAGGATCCCTTTTATCTGACACAGTATGGACCGGTGTTGGTCAGTTAATGGAAAAAGTTGGTTAAAGAAAGAAATCAGAGAAAATTATACTATCCACCTTCAACATTTCATTTTAACTTAAAACATATAAGAGTGCATCCATTCACTGTCCTTTGATGTAGATCCAATGCTTTTCCTTTGAGTATGGGGCCATGGATGGGCGTGCCCAGCTGTCTTCTTGAGTTAACCACACCCAATAATGCATCACTTAGCATTTCCAGTTTCCAATTTCTTGAAGTGGTGCAAAACTTCAGGCTTTCCAAGTAAGAAAGATGAAGATTTGTGCTGAATAAATCCAACCACACCCCCAGTCTCTGATCCCATTTCACCCACACCTCACTCACTACCAATGCTTTCTAGCAACCCAGGGCCATGTACCTTCTAAGAAATACTTAGCATGCTTTGCAGAGGAGTGAAGACTCATCTTCTTTCCACTTTCACTACATCATGTTTGCAGAGCACTTCATTAAGTTCCTTCATTTCAATAAGGCCACCAAGTGATGCACAAAGGTGTGAGAGCAAAGACTCTGGACTATTAGTCAACATCATTCACTCAGAGGGAGCTGCTGTGCATAGGAGGGAGGAACATGCTAGAGAAAGTTGTGCTGGAAGGGATGATTTGGAGAGAGGCTGATGGAGGAAGACTCCTAGCCAGGCTCATTCACTGTAGTGTGGATTTCAGTAAACATACCTTTGAAGGGACTAAAGAAAGTCTGTTACCTGTCAGTGGACTAAGGAGAAGGAATCCCTACAGCTGGTGTTTGCACAGTATTTGTTATTGAGCTTAGTTGCAACCTTTGGGGTTATTGCCATAGTTCAAAAAATAAAATAAAATCAGTGGAATAAGGCTTTAGAAGTTTCAAGGCCTGGGTTTTAGTCCTGACTCTGACACTTATACACTTGCTGATGTTGACAGTGACCCTGTCACTTCTAGAACGTATAGAAGAAAAGGCTTATGCTCTGAGCTGAGAAAGTTTGTCCACATAGCCCACGAACTCCCAATGAACTGGCATGGGAAATCTTCCCACTTCAGGCTTAGCCTAAGGCACATTGGTTTCTCTTGTCATTTCATTGGTTACCATAACTTAGACGCCAAATGTCAGACCATGTCACATTCTAGGGCCTTCAAATTCCGAGCCCATCGCTTAGGAGAAGAAAGGGCAAAGGCAAGAGCCTGCTGTCCGTTCCTCTCAGCATCTCATCTCTCCCTCCTCTGACCTTTCTCTGCTGCCAGTGAGGTTTATTGGGTGCAGCCTTCTAATCTGGGCTCTGCGCACCCTAGGGGCAGTACTGGACATCCCTGTTAGGTCAACAGGCCTGTTCCCCACAAGCAAAGCCACTTCCAGATCCACACCCATTCTCAACATACCTTTTCTGGGTGTGGGAATGCCTGGGATATGAGGGAAGCCGTGTCAAGGGCTTCTAATCATCCTGCACCTGCATAGCCTTGTGGGGGGTAATTCCAAAGAGCAAGGAGACACTGATGAGCCCTTAGATCCAAAACAGATCTTTAAGGTAAGTGGAATGATGAGCCCTTTATTTGCTTGTGGTCCCCACTGCTAGAGATGCCCCTTTGCCCCAGCTGGTACTCCACATCAGCTTCCCAAAGCACAGAGTCCCACACCTCTACATCCAGTTGAACAACATGTGCCAGCCTGTGCCAGTTGTGGCCCTGGGATGTGAGTGGTGAGCCTCTTCTACAGAGCTAGTTTTTGTCAGGGGAGACTGAGGAAGGCTCTAGGATTGGGGGTGGGGGTAAGAGGAGAAAGGAAGAGGCAGTGTTTGCATGAGAACACAAACAAGTAAGAGGTCCAGAAGTCTCCACAGCTCCGAAGGAAAGACTAAAGGGTTATCCCCACACAACTGTGATGTTCCCAAAGGACACCTACACTCCAACAATAGCTCACAAATACACAAGAACCTACCCAATAACCATTCTTGTGTGTGTGTGTGTGTGTGTGTGTGTGTGTGTGTGTGTGTGGTGTGTGTGTTTCCACAAAAACCTTATAACGATCCACTATTACTATATGCTTCTCCAGGATGAACATACTGACATTTTGAGCATTTTTCCCCATCTAAACCCAGCCCTGATTATCCTCTCTCCATCTATGTTCCTTTGGCAGACACTTGTACCAAAAGAATGAAGGAGCAAAGGGTCATTCTAGGAAGGACTCTGGGATGCAGGCCAAATTAGGAACCCTCTGCAACAGTGATGCTTTTCTGTCAGAGTGGCCTGGCCGCGGGTCTCCATGTGCAGCATGCCTATGATGTACAGCATCCACGGTGGAAAGGGAGGGTCTGGACTGCAGATCGTCCTCTGCTGTGCTTGCCCTCAAGCCAGCTCCTGGTGACTCTCTCTGATCTCTGGAGTAGTAGCATTTCATTTCCGGTCAGGCATCAGCCCTGCTGTCTGCGTTGTATGCTGGTACAGTAGAGGCAGACATTCAGCTGAAGCCTGTGCAGCCCATGTCTGGAGTTCCAGTCAGGGCTCTTTGAACATTAAAGGAAACAGTATCTCCACACATCCATTTGGAGAAGGAGGAGTACATTCTATGTGCTCACCATTAGCCACTGAGGGCCCTGGGTGAGTCCCTGTGACTGTCACACAGCAGACACTAGTGATTCTACCTTGATGTTGCTCTCTAGAAGAAAAGACTTTCACTGACCTAAGAGACCTTACAGGGCCCTTCCCCCAAGGCATGTGAAACGGCTCCTGGGAAAGCAAGAAGCGTGCAGCCCATGGAATCCCAGTTCTATCCCTTTTATAACCTTGAGCACATCAGTTAATTCAGTCTTTAAACTTAGTGTAGACCACTGCAGAATTATATAGGACCTGAGAACACAGGCTTCAGAGGGTGGCTGCCACTCACCTTATCTGCTATGATTGACTGACTATCCCTGTCCCTGGAAGGTTTCAGATGCCACCTTATGGGGGTTGCAACACAGCTGGCAGAGAAGGCTGGGCCTAGGGGAGGGCCACTGGGTAAAGATGCAATTTAGTGGAAGACACAGAGCTCTCAATGCTCCGCTCCTCCAGCCTTCTCTGCTGCTCCCTAGAGCCCTCCATGATGGAGCAGGAGCCCACAGCATAGTTTTTATGACTCTAAGTGATCCAGGAAGCAGCCTGTGGCTGCCTGTCATTGCTGGAAAGGCCAAGTTGTGCTAATAGGAAGTGATGGTTGGTCCCATTTACTTGGGAAGGTCCAGGAAGGCAGGCCTTAGTGGAGGCTCACATTCCTGTAGATCCTCTCCTAAGGGTTCAGAGCCAGGGGTGTGAAATGTGGCTGTGCTGTGCAGAGCCTCGGGATTTGGGAAGAGAAGAATGGAGGGTAGTGGGGTGTTTCCAAGTCTGACCCACTGGTCATCAAGGACTATGCTGTTGTCACTGGGGTGTAAGGAGAAGTGAGACAGGCTATTTGGGAAGGATGAAGCATGCAATCTGGCAGTGTGACTTTCTCGGAGGGGCAGAGATGGGGAGCAGTGCATACAAGCACTACAGTCGCTATCATGGTGATGACCGAGCAAGGATGAGGATGCCCAGCCTGTCCTGAAATTGGCCAGTTTATCATCTAAATGTCACAACGTCATCAACAGTTGGAGGGACGTAAAACTAGACAGCGCTGTCATCCATCTGCCAGCTTGTGGTGGAGATGCAGTGTTCACTGTCTCTTCAGATTCTCCACATCTTTCTGGAGCAACTGTTTCATAGTTACAGAAGGGAAGGGCTGCTGGCTTCCTCTAGGACTCTGTGTATGCACAGTAGAAGGGTTTCTGCCAACAACCAGGATATACTTCCCAACAGGATTTGAACAGCACACACCTAGACCCAGCTCTTTCTTTGTCCCTCCTTAGAAGAACTGATGAGTCACCTGGATTCCCAGGAGGAGTCCCTGAAGCCCAGCTCAGAAACCCATGCCTACTGACAACATCAACATTTAAGTAGGCCTAAAATGGCAAGAGACCACACCTGTCGGTTTACGATCCATATCACCCAGAATCTGCTACTCTTGTGTCTGCCTAATCTCCAGAACCCTGTTCTGCTTCTGGGGACAGGGATATTTTCCCCCTCCTAACATGAGACCTGGCCCATGTATGTACATATGTGCGTGTGTGTCTGCCTTGTGCCTGAGTGTGAGAGTGCTTGCGTGTGTGTGTGTGTGTGTGTGTGTGTGTGTGTGTGTGTGTGTGTGTGCATGTGATGTACCAGAGCACTGCATATAAACTAGTCTCTGTCTGTGTGATTACTTAGCCTAGCCAGGGACAGTTGGTACCTGATATTTTTTTGTTGTATCTGAGAATAAAGAGAAAGTAGGTGTCCTGGCTACAATTTATAGCCCTGCTGCAGTCAGAATTACACAGACCTGAAATAGACACAGTGAAAGCGAATGCATTTAGAAAGGCCAGGTGGCTTGCTCCAAGCTCGTAGGTTCAGGTAGAGAGATAAAGAGATTGCTCGGATCCCTTGTATCCCAGAACTATGATTTTCCTGGTTATTTTTACTCTATATACCCCATTAAAGGAAAGGCTAACAGGGAAGGCTGCATACAGATAGCTTAAGATCCTAGAAGTCAGAGGACTCTGGGGCGAGCCCCTGAGTGTCTCCATTGTGCAAGTCTCTCCATGAAGCAGGCCAGTGGTGGACAAACTCTTAGAAACAGTGCACAGAGTGCCTAGTTCCCTGCCTCAGTGTCCACATCTGTTGAATAGGAAGATCAGAAGCCAACACACACACACACACACACACACACACACACACACACACACACACACACACATGCTCTCCGTGGCCACTTTACAAATGCTATCATTCACCAGGCCGCCAATTTAAAGAGAGAGAGAGAGAGAAAGAAAAAAGCCACACCTTGCAGAAAAGAAGGTCAAAAACAGGTCTGAGAGAAGAGACATCAGTGCCTGAGGAGACAGCTCTCCAGGAGATGAAGGATGACCTTGAGAGGGACTCACCCGGGAGGTGCTGGCGAGGTGAGTGGCTGACGTTTAGCTGAGCCAGGCTTTCTGGGCCTCACTGTGAGGCCCCTCAGCCTGGGAAGAGTGCCCTGCGTGTGGGCTGCCAGCTTCAAGGCGCCGCGTAATTACTTAGCTGTTTACTAGTACCAGACGTCCAGGGTGCACTTCAGCCATCAATTAGCTCTGCTCATGGCCCCCCTGTGTGGCCCGGTGGTTTCAGGACTCCCATTTTTCAGCCAAGGAAACTAAGGTGTAAACAGGTTAAGCAACCAGCTCAAGGTCACACCTTGAGTCAAGCGGTCACCAGGCGCCCAGGCTGCGTCCTTGCTGACTCCCTGGCCTGTCCTTAGCCCACTGGCCCATGCCGCTGCCCATAAAATCCACCGTTTATATCTCATCAGAATGCCAGGTAGTGCACCCAGGACATTAGGAGCTGTACGGAAAGGCCATTCAGCTGATTTCCAAGGCACAGTAGGGTTTTTAAAGAAAAATTTTAACCCCTTGCTTTGAGAGGGCAACCAGGGGCAGCCTGACTTTAGCAGTTTCTTTGCTGGGCTTCCAGAACTATTCCTAAGCAAGCTCTCAGGGTCAGGGTCTGGACCTCAGTGTGTGTTTTCTCTGTTTGCTCCATTCTGTGGTCTGAATGAGCATGTCCCCTCAAATTCCTAGGTTGAAACTTAATCTCCAGTGCGATGCTATTCTATTACAGGGGTGTGCATTTGGGAAGTAATTTAATATTGGAGTAAAGCTGTCCAAACTGATGTTATGGGCTTTACAGAACAGGCCCTTCTACCAAATGAGAGCACAGTCTCTGTCTCATGACCAGAGAGCAGACCTCGCCAGACCTTGGAGCTGCCAACACCTTGATCTTGCACTTCCCAGACTCTGGAACTAAAAAAAATAAAGTAGTCATGTATAAACCTCCAAGTTCATGTCAGTTGCTGTGTTCTGAATATGCTGAGCCACTGTGACAGACACATGTGCTAGTCCTGTCTGAGAACCACAAGTGGAACCACTTAGCAGACCCTGAGCTGGTCACCACACAAGGCCTCCAGCCCTGCTTTCCCGAGACCCTGAACTTCTCCATAGACGAGCATTGTGGAGAAAACAGATTCTCCATGTGGGAAAGGTCCCCTCCTCCCCCCACCGGTGTTCTGGAAGCTGTCATGGGCAGGGCAGTGCTGTACTTCTGTGGCCTGATAAGCCTCTGGGGTCCTGCCCTAGCCACACACCTCCTCAGCTTGCCTGTGTTCCGGATATTTGAGTACTGGCTATTCAAGCCTTTGAGTCCACCTGCCAGATAATGTCTGGGTTTGTTGCTGTTTTTCTCTCCCCCACATCCCTGCCCCAAACTCAGTCTTACCTCCCTAAAATGTCTTCTTGGTATTCCTGGTCTTTCTACCCAGGCAGCCCATTCTGGGCCCCCATCAGAACTCAGCAGTACCACTGTGAGCAGGGTTATAATTTGTCGTTCATTTGTACCCCTGGATCTTAGATCCATCACCACACAGCAACCAAAAGTGCATAGACCCTGCTTTAAAACACGCTTCTGATATTGCCTAGGAATGAAGTTGGAGTTCCTTAATGTGGCCTCCCAGGCCTCAGCCTCCCTTCTGGCCTGTCTCTGCCTCCTTCCAGCCATGTTGGTTCATTCACATCAGCTCTCAGGTTCCCATCTGGACCTTAGTACTTCCTGAAAACAGCCCTTTGCCTCATGCTTTCACGGCTAGCCTTCCTTCCTATGATATTCCACAGTGACAAGGTCATCCTCATTGCTCAGGCTGGACCAAGGAGGGGATTCTTGCATTACTATAGCACTTTATACAAGCCATCCTAGCACACCACCTATACTTGGGTATTTTATTCCTTGGGGTGGCCGCTAGCCTGTCCTTAGATTGACTGCCTGTCTGATTCTATAGTTTGAGCAACTGATAAGTAACTGTAATGAAGGAAGAATTCCAACAAGATTGTCCCAAATGGGAAGCAGAACATACTCAAGCCAATTCTCATTTTGTTGTTGTTGTTGTTGTTTGCTTGTTTTGGTTTTGGTTTTGGTTTTTGTTGGGATGGCAGAAACACTCTATTATCTATGGAATGCAATTTCTTTCCTGGGAAATCAAAAGGTCTGGAATGGCACAGTGGTTTCCAGATAACTGGAAACTGGGTCAAGGGGCTTTGGTTCTGCCTTTAAGACTAGGACGGGCCCTGGAGACAAAGGCCCTGAGATGTGAGCCTCCCACCATCTACCCATCTGAGGGAAGGGGTAGTTGATTTTATCTATTTTTACCAACTAGACTTTTGCACGAAATACTACTTGGGTGAGACTCTACAGCTAGAGAACCACTGAGTCTGCAACAGTGCCAACCGGGGACGTGGCAGATAGGGCCAAGGTCCTCTTAATGTCAGTTGCACACTTGTGGACTCAACGTGTAAGTTTCTCTCAACATTTCTCTAAAAGCAGGGCACCCTGAATGCAACGATCGTGCAGACCAATGAGTTGGAACCAGGAAGAAACAGTCCTTTTCTTGTGACCTTTCAGAATCTCCAGGGGCCTCAGGCATGGAAGGCTGCTCTAGGCAGCAAAGTTCAGGCTGTCTGCTGTGTCTGGGTGGTAGACAGCTAATTGCAGAGGATAGGGAAGGAAGGAAGGAAAGAAGGAAGGGAGGGAGGGAGGGAGGGAGGGAGGGAGGGAAGGAGGGAGGAGGAGGCTGGGTCACTGAGAGGACTAGGCAGAGCCCACCTGTTTCCAGCTGTATCTGCTGCAGCCCAAGGTGGAGGGTCTGGTCGGAGGGCATTTACAATCTGCTTTGTCACAGGACATGCCAAATACACCCATTTTCCCAGAACCAAGCCAACCCACTTCCAGGCACTTGGGGGTGTGAGCCTCTGTTTCCAGGTAGAGATTGGGCATGCTCAGGGTGAAGTAGGTGAAGTGGAAAGCAGCCTTTTCACTGTGGTGGTGGAACTGCTCATCTCCCGCGCCTTAGTTACATCCTGGCTGCACTGTCCTCTGTAGCACACCCGTATCCAGCCCCAGGACCTCACACTCCCTGCTAGGTCCTAGAGGGCACAGCCAGAGTCATATGCAAACCCAGCTCGGAAGTCTGGTAACTCTGGGATCTTGGTTTGGCAAGTGAGTGCCTTTAAACCTCATGTTGTTGTGGCCTGTAAATTGAGATAGCTTTATCTGTATCATAGCAGAAAGTAGACATGAAACTAAATCAGGATCCTAAGTGGCAAAGACTGGAAGAGATGATGGTTTCCCTTTCACTTACTTGGCCAGTGTAGCAAAGTCATGCCCTTTCCCTATCAATCTCCAACCTTTAGCCAGCACTAAGCCCTGGCCTTGCTGTGTCTCTGGTTCTCCATCCTCCCTCTTTCTGTTCCTCTGCTGGTGTGTGTGTGTGTGTGTGTGTGTGTGTGTGTGTGTGTGTGTGTGTGTCTGTGTGTGTCTGTGTGTGTGTCTGTGTGTCTGTGTTTGTTTGTGTGTATGTTGTCCAGCTGTACCCAGTCTAGGCTGCTCCCTTATGTGTATTCACAGACTTGCTCCCTTATGTGCATTCACAGACTTGCTCCCTTATGTGCATTCACAGACTTGCTCCCTTATGTGCATTCACAGACTTGCTCCCTTATGTGCATTCACAGACTTTCTGGAGCATTTGCTGCAAGGCCCTGCATGGGGACCACAGGACTAAAACAATACAGGGCTGAGGACCAGATCCAGCTAAACCCAGTGCAAAGACCGGCTGGCTTCTGGGCAGAACAAGCAGAACTCTAGAACACCAAGCTTCTGATGGTGAGAGGCACAGTGGCCTAGGAAGGGGGAGGGAAGGGTGCTCTTATCTGGAAGAGCTAGCCTGAACTAGATAGAGTATTTCCACCCACTTCCTTTAGCCAAGTAGAATGCTATGTGGAAAATAAAGCAAGACAAGCATTATAATGATGACCTGCAGGAGCACCCAAGAATGCTGGTTCCTAGCCGGTCACCAAAGGGCTGCTCTGCCTCACAGCTCCCTGCAGCATCCAGACAAGACAGCTTGTGTCCTGCTCATCCGTGCATCACGGCTTTTGCCAGTGACCAAGGCTGCTGTGTGAAAAGCACACATTTTCCACTCACAGAAGTGTCCACTCAAGGAAGATCAGTTTTTCTCTTCTTTTTGTAAGAATTTAAAGTACAATGCCTTCCTCTTGCAAGCTGTATGTGATGGGGTCAGGGAGTTGTCCTCTCCAATCTCCCCCCATCCCCAACTACCCCAAAAGTGCAGATCTTGAAGGCTCCCTCCCAGCTGGAGGTGCTAGTGAAGCCCATGGGATCACAGGGACACTAACTTTGTCAGTGATAGGTTAACTTGGTCAGTGATAGGTTAACTTTGTTAGTGATAGGATGAATGAGCCATCAGCAGGTGGGCTGGTTGAAGGAAGTGAGCAGGTCATCAATGGCATGTCTACAAAGAATGTGTTGTGCCTGGCCACTGTGGCCACCACCACCATCTCCTCTTCCTCCTCTTCTTCCCTCCCCCTTTCCAGCTGTAGAGAGGCTGGTGGCTTTTCTCTCTCATGCTCTTCCGCCATAATGGTTCTATCTTGTCACAGGCCTACCAGCCATGAGGCCAGTCCACCATGGACTGTAAACCCTGAAACTGGGAGCCAAGCCCAATCACCCTTTTTTCTAAACTGCTTGTTTCAGATCCTTTGTCACGGTGACCAAAAGTGACTAACACACACACGAGGGACATGTGATGGTATTCTGAGGAAGAGTTTTGAAATATACAATTATTTTCCAATTGAATATGAATGGGGTCTGTTTCCCAGGGGGTGCCTGCTCAGAACTTCCTGGCAGGAAAGAGCAGGGTCCCTGAAGCGCTGGCTGCTAGCTATGGAACACAGGCCACATCTTCATCTGACTTTGCAGAGAGACTTCCACAGAGGACGCCTTTGCTTTCAGCTCAGGCACAGGAGGCACCAGACTGGGCCTTTGGTCCCTGGATGCTATATTCTGGTCCCATCCTCATTAACAGTCTTGCTGGTGGCATGAGCCACGGGCTTGGAAACTGGCTTCCTCCAGGCTCTCTTTGAAAACTCACCTGTCATCTCTACTCATCTTGTCCAGAGCCGGGTGACATGCACTAGTAGTGCAATGCAAAGCTGTGGGCTTTGTTTTCCTTGGCTCGTTTATAGGCCTCACGAGCTGGAGCTGGAGCACAGGAGGAAATAGACCAGTAGGAATTGAGAAGACACTGCCCCTTGGTAAGCTGTGTGTGACAGCCTTGACCATTGCACTGCCCAGGGCAGGACCTCTAGGGAAGAGGCCAAAGGCGTCCTTTATGAAGCTTCTGCTACATTCAAAAGCAAAACCAGAACATGAGGTCATAAACAGTGCTTTATCTAGTGTGTACTTTGAAGAAACTAACATGGAAGTGTGCAGAAATGAGCACAAGGCAGTACACTGATTAGGGTGTCCATCCCTCTGGCAGGATTCCAGCTTCAGCAGGTTAAGGATATACCATTAAGTCAGTGTGATGAACATAAGCAGCTTTCATTTCTGCCAGGACAGTCCTAGATCTCTACAGACCATTCTGTAAGTAATGTGCAGTTCTGGCCTGGATGTCCTCTCTGAGTGTCCCTGCTGATGGAGAGGGGTTTGGAACACGGTGACATGGGGTAAGAAGGGCATTACAGGAACAGTCTTCCTCCTCACCCTCAGAAGTGCCTCTAACTCACACTTCAAATCTCTTCAGGCAGTCTCCATGTGGCCCAGTGAGTGTCCACTGTTGTATTTTGAAAACAGTGTCTTGGCTTCGGCAGGTAGAGCCAAGGGGCATGGCCGAAAGTCACTCACACCATGCAGACTTGGCACCCATGTGGAACATTTTATCAAGTGGGGAAGGGAGAGGGGAAGAAAGAGAAAACAGGCAGGGTCCGAGGAGAGAAGAAGAAGAAAAAGAGAAAGAAAAAAGGAAGGAAGAGGAAGGGAGGAGGCATGCGCTACCTCATGGCGGGAGAGGAAGGGAGGGAGGAGGGGAGGAGTTTCCTCTTAAAAAGGACTTTCGGTAAGAAGACATCGTCAGGGCACTGAGTGGGTCAGGATGCTAACAATGTCGATCACTGTGTCAGTCCCAACTATGAAACCCTCAGTGGTGTCTTCCATAATTGCATCTATACAAAGTGGCAGCTCACGCACACTCATAAATAGTCATGGATTTTGACACTGTCCTCTTCAGAAGGAGCCTGCTTTATAGACTAGAAAGCGGCAGAAATACAGAGTGGCATCAGACACTGGGACATCAAAGGCACGGCCATTCTGTTTCTTTGTGTCCTTCGTCATGCCAGGACCTCCAAGTCACCTCCCTCTTCCGGACTTCTCATCTCCTCATAGCTTTGCAAACGGTTCATCTGATTCCACTTCATCCCTCTCCAGCTCTGGCCCACTGTAAGTCATGAGTAGCCTTTAACAAGCTCCTTCCCGAATTCCCAGCAACCTCCCCAGCCTTCCTCCTTCCTCACCTGCGTGCCCATGGATACTGGTGCTCAGCAGCGCTGATTTCTCTCCCGTGTGCCTCTTTCTTGTGGGCGTGAGTATGAGCTAAGTGTCCAGCTTTCTTCTCACCACCACCCACGTCTTCCCGTCTACACTCTAGAAATACCTGCTTTAAACCTCGGTCTTTGCTAGACTGTCTTAGTTCATTCAGGCTGCTTTCCCATTTCATAAGAATGAATAAACTAGGGTTGGGGATTTAGCTCAGTGGTAGAGCACTTGCCTAGCAAGCGCAAGGCCCTGGGTTTGATCCTTAGCTTTAAAAAAAAAAAAAGGAAAGGAAAAAAGAATGAATGAATAAACTAACGACAAGCAAATGAAACAGCTTTCATGACTAGTCCTTACCTGTACCATTCAGCCTGTACTCTGACAGATGGTTTCAACTTAATCTACTAGAGGTTTTTGTTGTTTTTTTCTCTAATGCCAAGGACCAACCCCGCCCCCCCCCCAGGCCTTGTTCTTGGTAGGCAAGTGCCCCATTGCTGAGTTAAACCCTCAGTCCTATTCAGACACCTTGTTGTCTGAGATGATCTTGCTATGTAGCTCATGTTGCTCTCAAACTTGTGATCCTCCTTCTCAGTCCACTAAATTAATTTCTCAACTAAACCTACCACGTGAAAATCAGATGCAGGCTGTACAGACTGAGTTTTATAGAATATTTTCAGCTTTTCACTGGTGCAGGATCTACAGTGCTGGCTCAAGGAGCTGAGGCATCCCAGAGCCCACTTGGGGCATCCCAGAACAGTGTAGTACATGCCTGAACTGTGCCACAAACACAAATGCTGACCAGCCCAGGCAGATGCTGTCCCAGAGCAAATCTGATATGTTGAAATCCTTTGGCTGAGGCTCTGATAGAGAGCCTCCATGATGAGAAGATAGTAGCAGGACTGATTGGGCCATACTGTTAAGCATGTCCCTTCCCAGTGCCTGCCATGTCTGAGGTTGCAAGCCCACTTCCAGGAACCCACAGCAGTCACTGTTCTATATCACATTAGGTGGCCTAATTGCTGCACATCTGCCTCTCCCACTGCCAGCCACGTGATTTGCATCTGTCACCTGCCCTCCCCGTGTCCTCGGAGTCCTTGAGCAGAAGTAATAGTTTGTTGCTGTACATCATGCTAAGGTTATCTTGAGTCTTGAATGCCGAAGGACAGTGTATGAAACCAAACCTGGCCATGGTTAATATTGTTAGGCTCAACTGCCAGTAGGCATGCAGATTGTTATTACCAAGTTTTATTTTGTTAAAAGACGAAGCTAAAATCTAGTGTTTTTATTTTCGTGTGTGTGTGTGTGTGTGTGTGTGTGTGTGTGTGTGTGTGTGACTTTTTTTTTTCTGTGACTTTTCGAATCTTGAAGCATTCACTCTTTCTGAAGAACTGTGCAGGTTAAGCAGAACTGTTTGCTGCCTGCCGGCTGCACCACATCTGGACTGCTGCCTGAGATTTCCCAACAGTGTCTCCCGGGCTGTGACCTGGGCTCCCTGCTCACCTCAGCATGTTTCAGGAGGAGAAAGGACACCAGCAGCAGTGAGACAGACTGGGAGTGGGGGTGGGAAAGATATGTGTCTGCGTGGTAATTCCAGCTCCAAGTGACAGGTGTCTTGAGTTTGTTTCTGCAGGTAATTGTTTAAATCTCACTGTGGCTCTCACACAACGTCCGTTAAGTGTATCATCAAGCCCTCCATTGCAAACTTGTAATGTGGGGAATATTTAGATGATTTTCTAGGTGAGGTACAATTTCTGATTCAATCAGAGTTGCATTTGATGCAATCAGTGATGCCTCTAATCTGACTGGGAGTCCATGGAATTCGAAGGTGATGCATTTGATTTGCAGGTTGATGTACCCAATTTGGAAGGTGAGTGACGGATCTCGTCTACGCTGTAGCATTCCAATTCCTCTGTGCCTAGTGTTTCCCTCAGCGTGTGACGTGTGAATTTTAGTAATAAGACTAGCTCTTGGGTGAGGGGCACAGGCCTCCCCCATCTGCCTGCTGTGTGGCTGCTGCAAACCCCCAGGTAGGCTTGCCTCGGGTCATCACAGGTCCACAAGAGCAAAGAGGGAGCAAATCTACCTCTCCGTGTGTCAGTTAACACATGCATGCTCCATCATCAGTATTCTTCTGAGATCCAAAGGTTAAGTGCCTGGCAGTCCACAGCCAGGACACTGTGTTGAGAATCTTGTAAGTACTTCATCTGACATTTGCTAAGGTCCCTGTGCAAGCCTTCCAAGGCCAGACCTGATGACTTTCCACACCATTTGAAGGACTTACATCCCATGTTCCTGTGAGTGGACAGAGAAGAGCTCTTCCCACTGAGTAACTTTTCAGCTCCTTCCCAGTTTTCCATGTTTGACCCCAAGTGGGACAGGAACCTCCCTTACAGACAAGAGTTGTTCAGGTGTTCTCCCTTCTGCCTGGAATGTCCATCATGGAAGCCACCCTTGCCCCTGACCTCAGCCCAGACCATGGAGCACCATCCTCCTGGTACAGTCCTCACGCTGCCATAGTATGAGTGGTCCTTTAGTGGAAGGTCTTCTCTTCAGCTGTCTCCAGAAGCTGGCTTAGCACCGGACACATGGAGACATGTGAACTTGGAGGAGAGACACATATATAACAACCACAGTAATTAGTGTGTGCAGAACTCTGGGTTCAGTCTGTTTTTTTTTAAGAATAAAGTTCCAGTGCTAGGCTTGGCCCTGAGGTCTAACACTCAGGAGGCAGAGGCAGGAGGACCTCAAGTCCAAAGCCAGCCTGAGTTATGCAGCAAGAAAGGGCCACTGCCAGCAAACCAACCAACAAATAAAAGAAACTGAAATTAAGTAGATAAAACTCTAGTATGTAGTTGGAGAGCTTCTCTTCAGGTCCCACTAAGCCCCAGCAGTCCAGTAGCCCACTTATAAAATAAACACACAGACATTCATATTATTTAAACTGCTTGGCCATTAGCTCAGGCCTACCATTGTCTAGCTCTTACTCTTATATTTAGCCCATTTCTATTAATCTATACTTTGCCACGTGGCTCATGGCTTACCAGTACCTTACATCTTTCTTGTCATGGTGGTGGCTGGCGGTGTCTCTCCACCCAGCCTTCCACTTCCCACAATTCTCCTCCTCCTTGTCCCACCTACCCTATCCTTCCTGCCTGGCTACTGGTCAACCGGCACTTTATTTATTTTGACCAATCAGAGCAACACATTTGACATACAGACCATCCCACAGCACTGGTACTTTACAGGTAATATCTCCATCATTCCTCACTTCAGGTCAAACGTGAGGAGGTTAACATCTCTGTTGGCACGGGGAAACTGAGGCGAGGGGAGAGAAAGACAGATCGATAGAGGTAGAATTAGATTCTAGTCTAGTTTTTTCAGACTCCAAAGCCAAGCTAGTAACTATCACATCATTATCCAGCCTCCCAGAGCCAGACAGACTAGCCCATCTGCATCCAAGGAAAGGAGGCTACTTGCTATCCCTAAATGCTGAGGTGGGGAGAGAGGGAAAGGGAGAGGGAGAGGGAGAGGGAGAGAGGGAGAGGGAGAGAGAGAGAGAGAGAGAGAGAGAGAGAGAGAGAGAGAGAACTGATGACTTGATGCAAAACAACTAGATGGTAAACTGAGACCCAAGGGGCCATTAGAGAGAGGTTCCCTGAAGAGAAAGAAATAGAGAAATGGGGCCTTTGGCTGAGCGAGTGTCCACCCAGGACCAGCACTGCTGGCCTCATGCCTTCCCTTAGTCAGGGAGCTGGGAGACTGCATGAGGGTGACTTGTCCGTCCTTCTGGTGAACTCTGAACTCTGTGTCTGTGTCTTGTGAACTCGGAGCCCAGGAACTCTGTGTTCCAAAGTGAACCCTGGGCAGAGCTCCAGGCAGGAGTGAAAAGGATCCCACCCCAGCTAAGAGACAGGCGTCAACTCGGTATTTCTTAGGGTCTTAGGCCCACACTCAGACTGAATCCTGGTGTTCCCATGATGATGGATAAGTGAAACTCACATCACTTGCTCCCCCTTCCCATATTTTATCCACAGTTCCCCTACCCATTCCTGTTATAGACTGGAGTTCCATAGTCTGGCACACCTTTAATGCCACACATGCTTTCATTTAGTAGAGGACCATTGGAGGACGACCTCATAGATTTAACCCATCCCTACTCAAGCCTCCCTGAGGATTCACTCAGGGAGACCACCATGTGGAGGGCATTTGAGACAGAGATCGTGGGCTGGGGCCTGGCAGAGGGCCTGGGACCACATCCTCTCAGTCTCAGACAAGACAGTCTCTCTAGTCCTCTGCTAGGCCACACTTCAGCTCACCCCACTCTGTTCTCATCCCCAACCCCACGGAAGCCCATAAATCAGGTGACCTGTCAATGCATTCCACAGGGCAGAGGCTACCACAGGCGCTTCAAGCTCTGCTCAGGGTGTGAGGGGGTCACCACACTGGACCAGAGAGGACCAGACAGACATCTCTACCTCAGAAACACAGCTTCCCTGGGTGCATGCGGTAAGCCAGATATCTCAATACTCTTGATCTCCTTTCATTCACTTGATCCTAAATGCCAGATCACTTTCTGGGTGAGGCTTGGAGGGGTTAAGGGGCTTACCAAGATCCCACAATCCTAAGGAAATGTTTGAGGAATAAAGGGGGGCGGGGGCAGCACCCAGGGCATGCACACACACACACACACACACACACACACACACACACACACACACACACACACCCATACCATGTTGAGTGACCAGGAAGCATGACAGGCCATTTGGATCAAGAACATCTTTGTGTCATCCACTCTCTCCACCCAGGCAGAAGCCAACTCCAGAATACAGTTGGTGATGGGCCAGGCAGCCAATTCCTTGGAGGCTTCTGAGGAGCAGCTGTCTGTTACACTCCTGCCTCCTCTAGGGGCCACGGTGGTGGCCCTGGCTGCACACATTTTCCCAGGCTGAGGCAGCAAGTGGGGGGTCCTCCAGTGCAGACAAAGAAATAGCTCAGCCCTGCAAATGGCTTTGAAAATGGGGCATTTGGGATTCCACTTGGCTGACACACTCTGCCCTGGCCCAGGCCTTGTCCCCCAGAGACATCCCCCAGCCCCTGCTGGCCAGCTGTGTCTCCCTCTGCCGCCCACACCAAAGCCCTGACCACATGGAAACGCTTGCTCAGCCCAGAATTCCCCATCACACCCCTTCCCACACAGGGAGGAGCAGGAGCAGGGACAGTGGCAGCAGAGACTCGGAGGGTTGACTGGCCACTGATGTGGGATTATGGTCCACAGGCTTTACTTGGTTCCTTGTGAGCCAGACAAGATGGTCAGAGGGGACTTTCCTGTCATCTCTGCCTCCAAAGAGAGCTCAGTTCTGAGACTGGGGGTGCTGTGGCATCCACATTCTGCCCAGCAGTGTCAGGCCACCTGTGCAGAACCTGTCAAAGGTGACCAGAGAAGGCTCAGACACCATTAAACCAGCAGGCTTCCAATGGGGCACCCCTAGGCACATATACTTTCCCCAAACTGGGGCACAGTCATCGTTTCAAGGACACCGTTTTCTGGCCACTCTCCCTTAAACAGACTTTCCTAAAGCCAATCTGTCCTGACATGTACTGGTGCTTTCTAGTTTCCCATAAAAGAGGTTCTGACCATCTTGAATCTGACTTTTCCATTTCCCTGGGTTGTAAAATTCTCAGGGCACCAAGCACAGGATTCCAAGAACGAATCTGGCAAGAATCCAAGGAAGGAATACCTAATACAAGGGGTTCATCCTTGCAAAACCCTGTTCCTCCTTCTGGTCTGCCTGCCTCCCCTCTGCCCACCTCCTGCCTGCCCACCTCCTGCCTGCCCACCTCCCAGCCTGCTCACCTCATGGGTTGCCCACCTCCTGCCTGCCTGCCGGTCCATCAGCCTGTGTACCCCCTCCCTCCACCCCCTCCCCACTCCACTTACCTCCCAACCTCCACACACCCACCTACCTCCCAGGGTGACTATCAGCAGGCCTGCCTATCAGCATTCAAGATGTCTCCAGGACATCACAAGTGTGGATAATCAAACTGAAAAGAGAAAGAGCAATTTTCCTTTTTTAAAATAAAAGTTCTGATTTAGTAGGTTGGCTTTGTTTACTCTTATTATATTGAGGCCTTTTCTGGAAAAAAAAAAAAAACTTTAAAAAGGAATTTTGGTGAGGTAGTTCTAAAACATAGGTCTTATCAAGAACCATGTTCGACATACCAGGAATTATATGCTTTGTAAATATTTAAGACTGCGATGAAAAAATTTTTTAAAAACATAAACAAAAACAAAAAAACCTTTAGATAGCCACTTACAAATGCTTGGGAGGCTGGGAGGCTACGTATTCTTACACTCCTCAGGCAGCCAGCCTGAGGGACAGTGGTCTCTTAGGCCACTCACCTTCTCCAAGGCATCGATGAGAACTGGACTGATGGGAAAATTCCTGAGAAGAAGAGCACCCAGTGACCCTACCATGACCCCAGGCCCCACAGCAAAAGGGGGGGTCCCCAGTTCCAGCCAGATGTGGGGGCTTCCCACAGGAAGGACTGACCTCAGCTCAGGCTGAGTCCTACAGATATCCAAGTCTTAATTCCACCAGCAAGGAAGTTGAGGGAGCCCATGACTGGAGCTCCTGTGAACCCCTTGCTAGGAGACATTCTGCTATGCTGACCTCTGTTTGGGGAAATCTGAAGGTGAGGCTGGAGGGGACAACCTGGGGAGGGGACAGAGGGCAGCAGGCAGCAGAGAAAGACTGCAGGTAACTCCTGGGGGCCAGGCATGCCTCAGTATGGTGGATCTTAGCTCCGGCTAAGAGGGCTCCCTGCCAGAGGCAAGGCAGTTCCAACGTAATGGTGAAGGTAGGCCATAAAAAGAAAAGCAGATGAGACCATGTCAATGAGAATGACTCCCATGCCAAGGAAAGGCACAGGAGGGGACCTTGAAGGATCCACACACATACACAAAAATGCATTCCAACAAAATGAAGCCAACATTTCTACCTGGGGACCTATGGTCCCCACGGCCACACTAAGACCAACCAGACAGGAGGGTGGCCATTCTTCTCCTGCTCCAACTCCAAGGAGCCAGGACTGAAGTCAGTAGAAAAGAAGAAGGAAAGGAAATAGTAAAGAAGCTCCCGACCACCCCCTTTGTTGCTTCGAGCTCAGCCGGGACCAGTAGGACTGTGCAAGCTTTGCTGCTAACCCGGACTGGGGTTTTAACAGTTGGACACTGTGAGATAACACAGGAAAGCAGGTTTTAGGAACTGTTCACATTGCCCGTGGCTGAGATGGTGAATCCTAACATGTAGAGTGGCAGGGTTTGAGATAGTGACAAGCTCATGGGAGTGGGATCCGTGCCCTTTCAGATGGACAGTGCCTTTGGAGAGCTCTCTCAATCCCTTCCACCAAGTACAGGTGGAAAACGGCCTCTGTGAACCAGGAAGTGGCCATCTCACTGGACCTGAATCTGCCTGCAAGTTGATCTTGGCCTTCCCAGCCTCCCCTACAAACAATGAGAAATTAACTTCTGTAGCTTATAAGCCACTCGGTGTATGATATTCCTTTATGACCCAAATGAAAGAACACCGCGAAGGACCTTTGGGAAGCCGAGCTGCAGTCCAAGCTTGAGGAAGACCGCGTGATGGTGAAGCTATGTGCAGGTAGCTCTTTCTTCTCTTGTTTCCCACAGGGTTAGACGCACAGCAGCCAAATGGGAGCAGGCAAGGTGAGCAGCTCCTGTTGGGGTCCAGAGAAGGCGCCCACAGAAATAATGCTCTTGTGTGATGGAGGGCAACAGAGCAGCGCATGGCAGTCAGCATCAGAGGGAATGATGGCAGAGGTGGGGACAGTACACCAACATCTCATACTCATTGACCAACAGTGACGAGACCAGTCTCTGGGCAGACCACAGAATGTTTCTTCTCATGTTCCTCCCCTGATGATGCAGGAACCCCCAGCTTTATGGGGGGTGGGGCAGAACGTGTTTAGAGAGCCACAGTTTATGTGGGTAGTTCGGTTCAGTGCCAGGAGTTTGGTTCCGGGGGCTATAAAAATTCTGAAGCAAGAGTAGGGGTTTGAGTGATGGCAGGCGTATGGTACTAAGGAGAGGTAGAGGAAGAAGGCAGGTCACCTGCATCCAGGGACATGTCCCCATAACATTTCAGGCTATGAAGACCCCCATACCAGGTGCCTAGGGGCAAGCATCCCCTAGGATGCAACGAGGCATAAGCATTCAGCAGAGTCCATGCTGCAAGTCTAGGCTTGGCCTCTACCTCTGCTTCTAAGTGGCTCTGGGGATCCAGACAGGGACCTGGGACACACATGGCAGCCTGCACCCTGTCAGTTCTATGGTTCTATTCCTTCCTCTTTCGATTTGGCTTCAGGACCAGTGCACGTATACGTGTACATGGGTACACACACACACACACACACACACACACACACACACACACACACAGTTCCCATGGCTCCCAGGAACTAAAGTACTGAGTACTAGTGTTCCCAGCTCTGCTAAATGCTGGTCCCTGAGGCTTACACCGAGTCATCTGAATCTTGCCCCCCTTTCCTCCGCCCCACCTCCTCCCACCCCCCCACCCCCCACCCCCGCTCCTCCAGTTGGGTATCTTTCGTGTTTCTCTGTCACAGGATGGGCAGGAAGGACAGCATTCCAATGTGGAATTAAAACTCTCCCCTACTGGTCTCACTGCACTATGAGACCACATGGTGAGGCGACACAGTCTCACATACCTTCACTCACTGGCTCCTTCTAACCCCCCTTTCAGAAGTCTGCTCCTCAACCCATGCATTGTGACTTCTGCCCCCCTCCTCCCCCGGGGCAGGAGGCATGACAGGCAGTGCTCACGAAGAGGCCAATGGTATTAGTCAGCTTGGTTGTCACAGCAGGCTACCACAGACTGGCGGCTCAAACAGCAGATGCTTATTTTCTCACAGTCTGGAGCTGGATGTCTAATCAAGGTGGCAGTAGGGTTGGTTTTCCGGTGACGCCTGACTTGCAGGTGGCTGCCTGCTCACTGGTCCCTCATGGTGCCTTTCCTCTGTGCACACATAGTGAGACACCTCTGTGGTATTAAAGACCTCAGCCTGAGGACCTTATTTAACACTGCCTCTGTAAAGGTTCAGTCGCATTGGGATGCTCAACATCAATGTCACACAATCCCCGAAGTGTCCCTCAGCCACTCTCAGTGCAAGGCTATGGTACCGATGAGTGTCATCAAAAGTCATCCTCGAGAAGAGCTTGACTTGTGTTCTGAGGGCTTCCATGTCTTTCCTCAGTTCTCACAGAGTCTGGGGAAGGAAGTGCGACTTCTATTTCCTCACCCTCTGCTTACTCCTCAGACACTTCCCTCAGGTCTGGTCTGCCACTCAGACCTCTTTCCAATGCCCAGCACTGGTATCGCCTTCTCAATCGGAACAAAACCCTCCTTATCTCTGCTGAGACATGCTGGGCACTGCAGGGTTCCTAGGTCAACAGGACACTATGAGGCCACCGTCAGAATAGAATTCATCAGCAGTAGGTGGGAGGTGTGGGACAGAGATCCATGGCACAGAGCACATTTCCAACTACTGTTCTCTGGTCCTACATGGGGGCAGGAATTATCTATTCACAGGCATTGCAGCAGGTGGATATGCAATGTGGGCATCTTAACACATGTGTGGAACACAGCTGCTTCTGCTATGCTAGATCCTCTAGTGCATTCCAAACAACTAAGGCAAGAAGATGGAGGCTCAGAGCTAAAAGGGCACCAGGGGAGACCGAGAGATGCCTCCTGCCTTAAGACATCGCTGGCCTATAGGGAGAGTCAGGTAAGTAATTAGCCAACCGTAGTACAGTTGAAGTGCCCAGATTAAATTATGTATCATATGCTTCCGGCTCCCTAGAAGAGATACATTTATTCTGCCTGGGAAGTGGGGGCACATTACAGAGGAGAAAACTGGAGCTCATAGGGTAGCGAGGTGGAGATGTTTGCCTGAGGTCAGAGGTTCAGCAGACATCATCAGGCTTGGGTGCTGGGCCAGTGCTCTGTCCCTCAAGGTTTGGGATACTCCATGGCCCTGCCCCCTCTGATGCTTAGCATCCAGGGAGAAGATGCCAGCAGGGCCTCTCCAGGGCCCTGATCTGGTTCTCTGGAATGAAATTAGGTAGCCAATGCCTTCTGTGTGCTAAAGGCTCCTGTGCAGTGTGGCAGGAGTCGGCAAGGAGGGCAAGGGTGCACCTGGACTGGTCTCCAAGCAGACAGGAAGTGATGCCTCCTGGGCTCATGTCAGCAGCTGTTGCTTGCTTGGCATGGTTCAGACAAACAGGCAGATGTCCTCAGGGCGACCTTCCTGACTCAGAGAGTTTGGGAACTGAGGTATTCACTCCCTGGGGTGGAGGGGGGAGGTAAGGATAGGACACAAGCTGCTGACTCATTTCTTCTCACTGCCTCCCTGTTCTTATTGTTAAGGCAGTGAAGAGAACTGGGAGATGAAGGCACTGTCTTGGGATGAGCTCCAGGACAGAAAGATGCTGTTCTCCATCTCCTGTCCATGTTGCCCTCCCCTTTCAGTGATGACAGCAGATGGTGACCAGTGCCATGCATCCAGGACACAGAGGTCTTTACAACAGAGTGTCAAACAGCCAGGCTGCCACAATGGAAAATTCTACATGTGATCTCACTGGACTGTCGCCAAAGACAAGCACACTTTAAAAACAAAAAAAAAAACCAAAAAACCTATTAAAAGTTACTTTCATACTATGTGCATAAGGTATATATGTGTGTATAAAACATATGAATATCCTCTTTAGACTTGGATTTTGATGCTATCACAGCTCATTATATTTCTGAAAATATTCCACACTCCATGAATAAAATGAGATTTGTAACACTTTTGGTGTCAAGTATTTCAGATAAGGAATGTACATTGTATAACCCCATCCTCAAGGCTAGCTTCGTGGCCCTGTCATCCATGCTGTCACATGGGTCTGCATCTAGGAGGGCCCCTTCCTGGCTTTCCACACATGGAGCTTTCCTCTCCTACTATTCTCCATTTAGGGCAAGAACTTCCAGGCCTGCCTCCCAAACCCTCGTGACGTGGCCTGTGTTCTGTTGCCAGCAAGCCAGGAGAATTCAGGCCATCATGTTGGATTCTCCCTGTCCCATCACAGAAGCTCTCTGAGTGACTCTAATCATGACATCTGTTTTTAGCAATAGCCCAAGGACCAGGAACAAGTCTGTCAAGAAACTAGCCTGTGCTCAGTTTTCAGGGAACAGTCACCACCAGAAAAACATGGCCTTGATCCTAAGTCTTCCTTCTCCAGTCCCTCACAGCCCCTCATACTTCCTCCTGGTGGGGACAGAAATAACTTTGGAGCATGGACTGAAGGGTAAGCTGCCATGCCCCCAGCCTTTGGCAGGCTTGTGTGGTAAGTTCTTCCCCAGGGTGCTCAGCCGTTACTTCATGCACTAGTCACAGAGGTGGAAAGCTCTAGGGGCTGCAAGGGTTAAGCCGAGACCATGCAAAACAAGCTTTAGCAGTCTAGTGTATCACCAGTGTCAGAAAAGTGGTGTTGCTGTTGCTTACAGTTCCTCTTCTCTTGTCACAGACTAAAGAAATCCCTGCCTTTGTTCTGAATTCTACTAACACCCTCTTGCTCCTACCATGGACCTGAAGGATCATAGCCACCTGGGAACTCATTAGAAAAGCACACCCTGTCCTTGCCCCAGAGCCACGGAATCTGGGACTGCACTTCAACAATGCTCCCGCATGGCTCACAAGGACATTAATGTTTGAGGCCCTCTACAACTGCTAGTGTGCACGACTGACCTCTGGCTCTGACTTGTCACTTCCTAATCCCAGTCAGGATGATTCTGTCCAAAGCACAGCCAAGCCCATCATGATAGATTTATCCCGAGTCCGCGTCCTTTCCTGAAGGCTTACCATTTGACCAGGGTAGACTAGGTAAGGAACACGAGCAATGTGAAGGACATATTGAAGTAGGGAATGGGAGAGCATTGGGAAGTAGTCCTAGCAAGAGGTCAGGGGTCAAAGCAGATGTGAAGGGGGGGGCTGCACAATGTACTTATAGCTAAGCTTTATCAACTTGGCCACCATGCAGATAGTGCAGGTGAGAAGGGAGAGGGAGGAAGGACAACCCTCAGTTTCTATTCTGGAGTAATGGGCTGGCACTGCTTTCTAAAAGCAAGGTAGGACAGAAGGAGGAGGAAGAGAAGAAATCAAGGCAAATAAAGTGTGCCTTCCATTTGGGGTTTCTCTTTCAATGGAAGATCAATTAAAGGTTTCTAATAAGAAGAGTGAGGTTCTTGTGGCATTTAATTCACATCTCTTTGTGGAATTTACTACTCTGTGAAGTGCTGAGGGGCTCTGGGGTTAAAATGCCATGGCTTCAAATCTGAACTCCCTGCTTAGCAGCTGGGTACAAGTTGATCGGCTTCTGGGGCCTCCACTGGAATATCTGCACACTTGTAGTCTCCACTGGAATATCTGCACACTTGCCTGTCTCAGAAGGCTGCAGTGAGGTTTAAGTGAATGGATGCACAATGAACTCTCCACAAACATGTCTAGTGTGTGGTGAGCATCCAATAAATACAGGGCATCATGACAATTACCTTCCCGATGAAATGGTGAGGTCCTCAGGGACAGGGGTAACTGCAGGAAAGCCTTTGTGTCGACAATCACAGAGAAGGTACATGATGTGTACCAAAGAGACCATAACAGATGTGGTTCATTTGGGGAGGCCCAGGGGGCCAGCACGGTATCAGATGAATACAGATGTTGTGGCCCTTTACAGATGTCCTCTTCCCTGCTCTCTTTTTCCTAATCACAGCTTACGACTTCTGGGTCATGAGAATCTGTGCCCATTCTTCATGCGGTCTAAGTTCATCTATGAACTACTCTACCAACTGAACCTGCCTCTCAGGAAAACCTCCTTCCTTCAGAGGATGATACTACCCCTCTGTGCCTGAGGAAATACCACCTCTGAAGATTCTGCCATTTGTTTGATCAAGATTATCTGTGTGACCACAGCAGCATGCAGATCACTGCTGACTCCAGAGGTTAGGCACCAAGCTGAGTTTTGGTCAAGCCAAGCCCACACTAGCTCTGAAGCACTAGCCTTTCAGGGAGGAGGCCTGGGAGGCAGCAGAGAAGAGATGGAGCACCCTCAGGCCCCGTGCACCCACCTGGCTGGGACTCGGCTTAGGATCAACATATCTGAGGTGCGTTGATGTAGGGCTCAGACAAGCCAAAAGGAGCTGAGAACCAGGAACGAGTCTCAGTCAGGTGGTAACTCAGGTTAATTCCCTAGATTTGGGGCCCATGCAACAGATTGGGTATTCCCCATCATTCACCTAACTTTGCCTTTGGATGAGCCAATAGACCAAAGGGCACCCAAGCACAGCTTCTAGCCTAGTGAGGTTACCTACAGGAGCATGGATGACTCCTGGGAGCTGCATCGCTGAAAAGTCCCAATCTAGTACAGGCAACTCACAGGCAGCTATATTCCCTGGAAGTACCCCTCCCATTCACACATCTTCTATAACACCCCAGGACCACGTGTAGCTGGAGCAGGAAAGAGAAGGCTAACTACCTCTTTCACCACAGGCCTAACTGTCTCAGTGCTGTCCTGCTTACCTCATGGCCAACTGAAGGCCAGAGTCACAAGTCACTCAGCTCTCTGCTCACAATGGTCATGTCAAGCCCCAATGGCACAGCCATACTGCATGTCTCAATGAGGCACCTCCCTCACTCATCTTAGCACCAGCAGCCAGTGTCATCTGCTGGAGTGGAGGCTTTAGGCACATCTGGACAGGTGCAGGCTAATGGAAAGATGCCAGCATCAAGTGCACTTTTTCTTGAGGTCAGTTGGATTTATTTATGACTTCTTCAAGGATGTGCTGGAGAACAAGGGGTGAGAACCTCAGTCTGCAGTCGCAGATGCATGGCTAAAAGGGGTTCATAGTCTGCTGGTTCATGGTGTGGCATCCACTGATGGACAATCTTTCCATATCTTTTGCACAGATGGAGCTACTGAGCTGTGTGACTTCATGTTTGTGTGCTAGGTATGTGTCCATGGGTCACAATTCTAGGTGACAGAGATAAGCCAGCTTATAAAATGATTTTATATTAACATCCCAGGTACCTGGGTGCAGCTAGAGTTTTCCTGGTCCTGCCTGGCCCACAGTCAGGACAAATCTCTTTCACCCACCAGTCCTGCAGCTGCTCAGACCCAACCAAGTAAGCACACAGAGACTTATATTACTTATAAACTGTACGGCCATGGTAGGCTTCTTGTTATCTAGTTCTTCTATCTTAAATTAACCCATTTCTATAAATCTAAACCTTGCCACATGGCTTGTGGTTTACCAGTATCTTACATGTTGGTACTCATGGCAGAGGCTGGTAGTGTCTCTCTGCCTCAGCCTTCTACTTCCCAGAATTCTCCTCTCTCCTTGTCCTGCCTGGCTACTGGCCAATCAGTGTTTATTTATTAACCAATCAGAGCAACATAGTTAACATACAGAACATCCCACAGCACCTGGAGACATGGTTTATGCACCACCAGGCACCAATTGTAAGCCACAAGTCAAGAGTGCCATGTGGGCCACAATTGTTTGCCCATCCAGGCAGTCTACAGAAGTAAACATTGGAATGCTGGTGGGATGACCTAGCAGCTGTTGAGTGTTAGAGTTTGAAAGTGTTCAGGGGAGGTCCAACTCCTTCCTGTATAACGAGCTTATATGTTTATGTGTATGTACAAGTATATGTAAGTACACATGCATGTGTGGATATGTATACATGCATATGTACACATATGTATGCATTTTGTGCTTGCTGCCTTCCCTTTGTAGTTCAGAGTCACTTCAGGGAAGAGCAATACTTCTGAATTTGGAGGAATTTTGCTTTTAGAAAGGATCAATATGGAATTTCAAAACTGCCCTAGGAGCTTCCTTCCTGTCACCCCCAAGCTCCAACCAGTGTAAGCTTCCATTCCATTTTGGGGGAGCTGTTTTGTTAATTAATGTAAGGGGCTTTCTGGAGTAATATGTAAAAAGACAACATCCCTGTACAGTACCCCATTCCTTCTGTTTTCGGTCCTACAGAGTGCAGGTGGGTTTTGGAATGTTCCACCAGGCCTCCAGGCCATACTGAGGCTCTGGACACTTAGAAGGAAAGGAAACCATGGAGCTTTAAAAGAAGAACTTAAACAAGGGAATTTCAACCCACACTAAAGAGCCCCATGTGTTCTGAATGTCCACACCATTCTGCTGTTTTAAACATTTTCCTCTTATTATAAAAGCCATACACGCTCTTTGAATATCATTTAGAATATAAAGACAAAATAATCACTTTTCTACAATCCAGGGAGAAACCTTATCATTTTCTCCCCCTGTGCTGGGAATTGAATCCCAGACCTCAGGAATTCTGGGTAAGTTCTCTACCACTGAACTATGTGCCCAGTCCTCTTTTCTTTAGAAGAAGAGTTTCATTAAGTTGCCCAGGCTGGCCTTGAACTTGGGACTTTCTGCCTCCTGAGGAGCTGGGACAACAGTCTATACAATCAACCCATGCCCAGCTCATTTTGAAGTATACCTTTATATCTTTTATTATCGTGATAAACTTAAACAATAGTACCCTGCCTACATTATTAAATATTTTTATATTATTACATCTTGAGCATAAATGTAGGTCATTGATGGGGAAGGGACATTTGTTTGACCAACCGACTACTATCACAGCCTTGTGCTGCACAGACTTTCTGGCCTTTTCCAGTGAAGAGTCACAAGTACTAGTTCAAATACTTCTTATTCTGCTCAGCTAGTTGACATTCAGTTTCTGTCGCTTTCAGCTACGTCCTGGTGGACACACCCAGTCCAGCTGTTCCCAGCTGTCCCCATTTAAGAGAGCAGTGTGGTGAGCAATGACACAGTTTTATGCATTACCCAATTAGTTCCTTGTCACTATTCTTAAGAAGCAGGATTCCCGGATCATAGGCTTCACTAGTGTGGGGTGTAACTCTGGGGAGCATGCCACCTTGTGCAGAAACTTCCATGTTGCTGTGAGGAGGACCCAGAACGGAGTGCTGGAGCTTCACATACAGCAGTTTCCAATATCACTGCCCCCCACCAAGGACAACTGTCACATGGATGAGAAAAACAGATCAGTAAGCTGGGCCTCTTGTCCCCAGTTACAGAACTGAGACATTGCAAAACTCTTGAGACTTAGCTGGACACTCTGCTTCTCTGTCCTTCCCAATGCAATCATTCCACTCTTCCTCTCCAGACTCATGATGAGCCATGCCACAGGCTCCTACTGAGTTCATCCCAGGAACACAGGAGCAAGAGTAGGAGAAAACACAAGTGTGAGGACACTATTGATTTCTCATCCTTCGCCCTGGACGGCCACTCCGCTAGGCTGAGTGTGTCTACCAAAGGTCAACCTTATTCTCATCTAGGTTGGAGAGTTCTTCCTTCATTTACCTTCTTCAAGTCTTAGGACAGCAAAGGCTCCATGAAGCATTGCCCTTCATGGGGTTTCTACAGTCCCTTCCCTATGCTACTGCCTCCACCTCTTCTTCTGTTGGTACCCTCACAATAGTGTGACTCTGCCCAGAGCCGATGCGCACAGTTCCCCGTCACCCTATATTATACACCCGTGTATATCTTGCACACACCAATTCCAGTGGAGTGTACTTTGAAGAGCACTGGGATGAGATTCAAGCTATGTTCTCCAAGGTGGCCTCAGCTCTCTTGAATTTAGTTTCCTCATCTGAAAAGTGAAGCACTAGACTAGAAGTTGTCAAACTCATGTATCCCAGGAGAAAGGACAGACAAATGCATGCCAACAGATACAACATTTACATGTATACCAAGACTCATCTGTAAGCCAGTGTGTGCATTATCTGTTATGGAGAAAATGGAGCCTCTTTGGAAACAGAGTTGGGGACCTTTTATTTCTATGGATTTAGAACCTTTGCTGTTTGTACTTGTCCAGATTTGGATGGCAAAACAGTCTATCCTCTGTGGAAATTATGACTTATTTTTCCAGCTGGTCTGCCAGTTGCCAAGAAATGTCATCTGAATATCATTATTTAATCAAAGATTAGTCCACGCCTGTGACATAGGCTGCAACTATTATCTTCTTTGATTCTTTACATAAGCACACATTGTCTGCAAAGAGTAGACCTGTATTTGAATAGACCAACGGTATCTCTTCCTTTATAAATGGCCCAAAGTCAAGTCTACTGACCCAGAGAGGGTGGGGCCTTTTGTGTATCTTTATGTACATGAATGTGTGCTAGGGTGTATATGTGAGTAGGAGGTCCTAGATGTGAGTGTGTAGAACTTTTCATTTTTGCAGTGCTGAGGATCAAACATAGGGCTTCATGCATAGTAGGTAAGAGTTCTAACCTTGAGCTGCACACCTAGCTGTCAGTCACCTCTGAAGTCATTTCTTAAAAAATTCCACAGAGAGGCCTTTTCTTAATCCCTGAGCCTGTTGACATGGCCTCTTATTTTAACAGCTGATTTTTAGTATTGTATTGTTGTTCAGATTAGAGCACATTTGAAACAAAATTCAACCATGCCTCTGGGAGGCAGAATGATGGACAGGACTGTGTTCACAGCCCTGCCACACAGCAGACCTCTTGGTCAAAGCAAGGGAGAAGAGGGCAGAGGGGCATGAGCTCAAGCTGGGAATGTTGGCCTGGGTGATGGGAAATTCTGCAGTAGAGGACTTCAGATTGCTCCCACAAAGTCCAGAATATCTCCAACCTTTCTCATCTGCCATGTGACATCCAAGTTGGCTTCCCTTACTGTGGACAGCACTTTCTAGAACATCTGTCCATTGCCTTTGTTAGGCAGTTCAGGTGACAATTATTTCAGGCTGATTCTAGTGAATCAGGGTCCCTGCTATCCTCTGAATAGGGCTCATTACAAGGCCAAGGCTTGCTCCCTCATTCTTGAAGTTTCTTTGGACCCTTTCATATTTTCCAGCCTCTTCGTTCCTGTCTGCTCCAAGAGACAAGCTATAGCCAAGCATCTAGTACCTTCATGGCAGGTCTAAATGGTTGTCAGGAAAGAGAAATGCAGCAACAAGAACTTGGGCCTGGGGGAGGGAGAGGCAGCTAAGTAGTTAGGGGCACTGGCTGCTCTTGCAGAAGATCTGAGTTCAGTTCCCAGAATGCACATGGTGGCTCACAACCACCTGGAACTCCAGTTCAAGGAAGCTGATGTCCTCTTCTAACCATCAGGGATACCAGGCTTGCACATGATTCACAGACATACATGCAGGCAAAACACCCATATGCATACCATGAAATAAAATAAAATAAACAAAAACCTTTGGGACTATTTGTTACTTGATTCTTCTTAGACACAGATGAGGCAAGAGAAGTTGCTGGCTTTTTGTTTAAGAGACAATAATAATGGAGAACCTGGGCTTCCCAAGTAGAAATTTTCAATTAAATAATTAATTAATTAACTTGTTTATATTATTTATTTTCCTCTTTTCCAAGCCAGCCCATGGACGTGTCAACTCAAGAGCAAAGGGAATCTTAGCAATAGTCAATAGGATCTTCACTCCAGGGCCCCTACTCTTCACTGGCTATCTGGAATATCATAGGCATATAAGCATACTTTAGAAAAAAAATGAGTGAATGAGTGAATGAGTGAGTGAGTGAGTGAGTGAGTGAGTGAGTGAGTGCTTGAGTGTTCAGGTGGAGGAAGATGGTTCCCAAAGTAAATCCTGAAAATAATCTTTGGAAAGAGAGGAGGGGAAGAAGGCCGGCACTTGCATTTGTTATAGAATAAAAGATATCAAATTGCTGGCCTTTTTAAGAGACCCGGTCTTCAAATCAAGCTGGAACATCCCCTCAAGCTTCTCTGGGTAGATAGATGAAGGCTGGCTGTGGAGGAGGGCTGCAAGATGAGAATCAGACCTCCATCCCCATCTGAGCTCCGTGTCTGTTCCTGTCACTTCTCACACTGCTGTGCCCACCTCCGCCTGGCACCCCCTGGGTAATGGGAAGATGGCTAAATGAAGAGGGTGACCAGAAGCCCAACCGTACATTTTTCAAGGTCCAGTTGCTAAGTGGAGAGTGACTCATAGGAACTTCAGACAAGAATGGCAATGGGAACGAAATTGAACAGACCGGGGGGGGGGGGGGGGGGGCTGAGTGAAGGCAAGGGGGGTACTCCAGGTTGGGAGAGAATAGGAAACATGTTTGTCAGAACTCCAAGATTTTGGGGGGCTGTTGCAAAGGACTCTTTCATAAGACCCATTATACTTCTAGGGTTTACATCACTATTTGATCTGAGCCCCAACAGGATGGCTACATCTGCTACTAAGCTGTGTTGTAAATGTCTTTAATTTTTATATTTCATCTGAAGGGAGTTGTTAAAGCAAGTTTACAGGGTGATGGCTCTTTGAATAAAAGCCATCAATACTGGAGCCGAGCTCTGTATGACACTTAATTTTCGCTCTAATAAGCCCTCCTAAAACATTACAAGATTTAGAGCCTTTCTTTCCCTTCCTTTTCTCCTTCCCTTTAACTTCCCGCCTTGCAGTTTTCTCCGCTAGCCATCTTCTGAGCCCCCCTCGCTTGCCTTCCTTAAAGGACAGATTGGAAGAGGGCTTTTCTGCCCACATGCCATCACTTCCCCTTCACCGCCAGCCAGATGTGCTCTTGACTTCTGAACAGGAGAAACGTTTCTTTGAAGTTTTTCAAAGACTTTGCTTTTATTTAGAATTTTTTCCCCTTTCTCTCTTCCTCATATTTAACTGGTTGGGAAGCCCCAGGAGGGGTTTTCGCCTGGGCCTCTTTTCTTTTCCTGGGGCATAAAAGGAACAGGATCAGAGGCGCTCTGTTCCCAGAGAGCCTTCTTGTTTCTGCCCTCAACGACTCCAAGTGTTTTCTGTTGGAGCTGCTGTCCCCAGGAGCAAGGCGAAGATGGCTTTGGATTTGCCCTAGAAGCACAACTATTAAATGAACAGAATGGTCCTGATGGGAGTGGGGTCTGGGAAGCAACCTACCCCTTCTCCAAATATCTATCTTATTCTCTTGTCTGGGCAAAAGGCAGCTCCCTCTTTCCTCTCTATGTGACAGACATGGTTTCTCAATGGCTGTGAAATTTTGTTCGAACAAAGACCAGTAACAGGAATTTGGGGGCACGTCAGCAAACAAAAACAAAACAAAACAAAAACCCTAACAGGTCAGCATCCTACCATTAGACCAGAAGTCCTCCCAAAGCTGGAGTAACACAACCATCTCTATCCCCCAGAGCATCCAGCTGGCGAACTTCTTGGTTTGCTTTGGATCAGGCGCAGGTTTAAAGGCGGGCAGGGCACGTTAACGCTGTGGGAGGCGGCGGTGACAGCAGGCTTGTTTGGAGAGCAAGTTAGTCTTCTGCATGATGTGTGAGCACGGAGGTTTTGGAGTATGGAGTCCAAATCAAAGTCCAGCTCCCCAGCTGACCATAAATTCCCAAAGGACAGCATCCCACTGACACTTTCTCAGGCCCCCGAAAAGAGCCAGGGACTCGGCGCACGGCAGGAAATACCTATAGCCTGCATGCATGCTTCTTTTTGACAATGGCCGTGACACTTTTGGAGGGAAGTGTGTTCGGTGCAGAAACACAGATTTTTGTTTTAGTGAGTTTTAGGGAAAATAGTAATTAGGGGTTCTCTGAAGATTTATTACTCTATGAAAATATTTGTATTTCCTAAAAACCTCTGAGGTTGCTGAGGAAGCAAAAGCAGGTTTAGATTTGGAGATTTTTGTTTTTGTTTTATATAAAAATGTATTGATTAAAACCCAAGAGTGTGTCACATAGCATACTGCAGATAATGGGGAGGGTTACAAGGCTTGTGTCTAGGTCCAACCCCTTCCTCTCGGTCAGTTCGTTCTCATAATCAACCTAGGAATGTGCCCTTTTCCCTCCTGACTCAGGATTAAACCCTGAAATTGTCTTCATCTAGCTAAAGAAAGAGCTCACCAAACATTTCATGTCCCCTACTTTCCCCAGCTTCCCCTGTATTTATATCAAAACTCTGTTGTGATTCAGACCAACAGCCTATGAATGGGGTCGAACACTTCTATGTTGTCAGGGTTTTCCAGCCTCCTCCAATTCTCTTTTCTTCAGCTCCCATGGGCCACATACGTTTTAAGGTGCAAAGAAGAAGAAAATGCCAGTTTCGTTCAAACTGAGATGCCAAATGGTTGTGTGGAGTGGAGCCTCCTGCCAACCGTCCTGGATATAAGATGTGAGTGAGTAAACTTCTATGACACACACTGATACTCAAGATTAACTTGTTATTGCCGCACAGCCCTGCACATTCTTGTTAATTCACCTTTGCCTGTCAGGCAAACCAGAAGAGACTCATCTGTTTCCAGCCATGTCTTCTGCCAAGATTCCAGGTCACAGCCCACCCTCTCACCCATGTGAGTGTAGGAACCCTTCCACATCTAGGCCCCTGGCTTGTCTCACTCTGATTCTTCCTGTCAATTTCAGACTCTGCAGCCTCCTACTTCAACATCCTCATTGTCCCTGCCTAAACTGCTCCTCCATTGCCTACACGATAAAATTTACGCACAAATACCGGAGGCACAGAACTCTTCTTGATGAAAACTCAATCTGGTCTTCCCAACTTCCTTCCCCAGGTCTGCTCAGTCCCAGCTAAGCTCAGGAGTCCTGGGTCTGTCACACCCTCTCCTCTAGCCATGGCTAAGTTTCCTCTCCGAAGGCCTCACTTCCCACCCCACATCCCAACCATTTCTAACCCACAAAGGCTCCAGGACACTCTCTCCCTGCGGCTCCATGGAGACGATGTAGCACACAGCTGACCCCCTCACACCTGGTCCTTTCTGTAGCAGTTAGCCCTTTCCTCTTATGCTCCACCAAGTCTAGAAACTTCTTACATCAACAGTCTCACCTAACTCAGAAACTAGCCCAGTACCCACACACAGTACTCGCCAATGTTCTGCTGAAAGAATACATAAACAATGCGACAGTGTCTCAGAGACCTGGTCAGACTGACGGTTAGTGTTCCATTGTGTGGCCCACTGAGTGCTTAAAACCGTTATGCTGAGATATGGTTTAAAAAGCATCTCCAAGGTGTTTGTTCAGCTCCAGCGCTGGGGGTCCCAATTCTACAGCTCTAGAGCGGGCATTGGGATTGCACATTTTAACAGGAACACAAGGGGATTCTGATCCAAGAGATCTGCAGGCCACATTGAAAAACACCGAGGCCTATGCATATTGAGTACGTGTTTGTGAGTGCTCTCCGTGTATGGATGAAATGCACCAGTCTGCGTCGCTGGTGTGCAATGCTTTACGTTTTATCTCACTTGTCAACACCAATACATCGGTAGGGGCTGTCTGGAGGACCGTTTTAAGTAGGTCTCTGGGGCCACATCTGGACTACACAGGAAAATGTCCTGTGATTGATTGATGATGTCTGCCACAGGACCAAGGGGAGAGTGGTGGCCTGGGTGCCAGGTGCCTGCCGTCATAGCCAGTCCCCTATTCAGCAGACACAGAACCAGTACTTGGGAATGAAGATCAAAGGATCATTTGAGACTTCATCCAGCCCACAACCAGAATGGCTTCACTGTGGACTTCCTCAGGTGACTTTGCAGCAAGAGAAAATAAAATCAAGATGTGGCGTGAAAGGCATGGTGGAGAAAGGAGCCACAGCGTTGCTCTAGGGAGGGTTTGCTGTTTGTGTCCATTGCCTCCATTTCCTCCTTCAATGGCACCTTGATTTTCCTTTCCTGGAATTTGCTCCTCTCTGTCTTCTTCTAGTCTCATTCCAGTGGTGCAACATCATCACCTTCAATCCCAGGGGTGGGCCCTATGTACTTCCATCAAGAGGCATGTCCTGTGTGGGAATTCCCAGATGCTCTCCTTGAGGGTGAAGTCTGACCCGCCATGGTCATTGTGTTACCATGGGAGAAGAGACTGCAGCTGCCGAGGGGGATCTCTGAGCAGGATGAGGATTCCGTCAACCCTGCAAAAGCGAGCTAGTGAGATGGAAAGAAGCTGGACACGGGATGGCATCGAAGCCAAGGGTCAGGTCTGACCTGACAGTTATCCCCCCCAGATTCTTGGATACGTGAAACAACGCAGTTCCTTTATTGCCTAACAGATTTCTTCCATCATTGTTTTTAAGCAGATGCTCCCAGCTCTGTGATGGGGAAATGGGGACTTAGTGATGTTTGATTCTAGTACAATCCAGATACAGCAATGGCTCTGACCAGTCAGCCTGAGTCAGTGTGTGTCTCAGACCTTAGCCCTCAGCGTCTGCACCTCCCCAGGGCACCGATACCTGTAGTTGGTTGATCTTACTCTTTGGCTCTTTGCTTTTGGGGGGCCTGCCACCCAGCTCCCAAATAATCACATGGAGGCTTTTGTTTTTAAATGTCCGGCCTTAGCTTGGCTTATTTCTAGCCAACTTTTCTTAAATTATCCAATCTACCTCTGGGCTTTTGTCTTTATGCTATGTACCTTTCTTTCCTTCTTTCCATGGCTGGCTGTGTGGCTGGGTGGCTGGCCCCTGGAGTCCTCCTCTCCTTCTTTTCTTGCTCCTTTCTGTTTCTTTTTCTCCTTCTATTTATTCTCTCTGCCAGCCCCACCTATCCTTTCTCCCGCCTAGCTATTGGCTGTTTTCAGCTCTTTATTAGACCAATCAGATATTTTAGACAGACAAAGTTACACAGCTTCACAGAGTTAAACAAATGCAACATAAAAGAATACAACACATCTCTGCATCATTAAACAAATGTTCCACAGCATAAAATGTCAAACATCTTAAAATAATATTCTGCAACAGATGACTCAGCTTTAATTGCTATACTGCTGAAGGCTTCTGCCCAATGTCAGAGTTTTAAGTCTCTTGAACTTAGAAGCATGTCACTACACAAATAAAAATTAAAAAAATGAATAGCCAACAAATGATGCTGATCAAGAGTTGCTGGTTCACACATCAGCACCTAGACCGATTATTCCTTCTGTGTGATTGAATTTCTATTTTTTTTCACATTCCATTATTTTAATTATGAAAATATTTCATGAGTCACTACTTTTCTACAGTAACAGCCGAAAAGGGAGACTTCAACGCTACTTACCCTTGTCAGTGTGGCCGTCATTCAGAAAAGTCTGAATGAATAACTACCCGCCACGCAAGGATGCCAGCCTCCTCGTGGGTTGTTTCTCCTTTTTCTTCCCTCCATCTGTTATCATTCCCCTTGTAGATTAAATGTAAAATTGACAAGAATGAGACTGTCTGCAAGCTGGAAAAGTAATCACTTGAAAAATGACACTCAGATAGATCACTTAGTGTTGTGTAAAATTTAGATGGGGGTATTATTTTTCAAGACATTACCTCTGTTCAGACAGGTCAAATACAATACTACGTCCAGCTTTGAGGAATGGCGCTCTCCCTCTTCCTCACTGTTAATCCCTTCAGTAGCAACACTTGCCATTTTACTTCTTCTGCTCTACTCGCTTTTTGTCTCTGTGTGTGTGTGTGTGTGTGTGTGTGTGTGTGTGTGCGTTTCTGTCTCTGTCTCTGTCTCTGTCTCTGTCTCTGTCTCTGTCTCTCTGTCTGTCTGTCTCTCTCTCTCTCTCTCTCTCTCTCTCTCTCTCTCTCTCTCTCTCTGTGTGTGTGTGTGTGTGTGTGTGTGTGTGTGTGTGTGTGTGTGTAGACCAGGGTAGGGGGTTAATAGAGTCTGTCTAAGAAGGAAGCCTTTACATTGTCTTCTCAAAATGATATTGTCAATTTCCTCAGTTTGGAAAAATATTGTCAAAACTTGGAAAGAGAAACAACCGCCAAACCTAGAGCACCTTCCAGTCTCCTCTGAAAATCAGCACTGGGTCTGCAGGCCAGCCCCTGCTCTTTTCTTCTCCCCACCAAAATTATGCCGTCTGGTTTCCTACCTTATGAAATACCATCGATCTACTCCGAGGAGAGTGGGTTGTAAATTAATGCATGCGTCGTTGTCTCCCATCGGATGGTTGAAGCTGGAAAGCCACAGCTTTTAGGATGTTAAATATTTATAGTCATTGTTTCAACCAAAAGAAGGTCTTGCACAGAGAACAGGATGCAGGCTGCAGTGGAGAAGCTTACCTCTTGTGTTGTCTTTCAAGAGACTTCTGAATGACAGTGTCCATGTAGACCTATGCTGCAGATATAGAAGCTAACAGAAGTTCCCCAGAAAATAAATGGAGACCAGCAGTCACTAGAAGAGCGTTCTGCACATCCTGAAAATAAAGGGCTCATTTAGATCATTCAGTTTCCACTCCAATTCTGGCATTGGTTCATCCTCTCAATCCTATCCGCAACTGCGGAGAAAGACTGTGCTCCTCAAACACTCTTATGATGGTCATCACTGTGGATCGGTGTTGCAGACAGTGATTGTCTTACCATCGTTAGTTACTGCTGGAACTTTGGATGCCTGAGGTGAAACATCTGATATTTGTTGTCAAGGAAAAACCTCCCAGCAATTACAGATCTATGAAAGCTTCCACATTGTTTGTGAACATAGAAAAGTATTTTAGAGGATAAAGCTGAATTCTCTTTTGGATAAAATAACCACAGGGAAGTGTATTTACCTCCCAGTCTTGCAAAGGAATGCAAGATAACAGTTTTCATAGTCAAAAATGGTAGGAAGAAAATCATACTGACAATATAACTTGTAATTAAGAGTTGGTAGGGGAGATTTGAATCCCTGCAAAGGGACTTGATATCAAACATGTCTCTAGGAGATCATCTGGGACTAGGAGGAGTACTACTCTCTGCCAGAGAAGACTGGACAGTTTTTGAGCATCAAAGCTTCTGAGTTAGAGATCAAGTAATTGCTTATATCTTCACCTTAATCTCTAAAAAGTTTAAACTGGCTCACAATGATATTAGATTAAATAAATTTTGCATACATTTAAATTTGAAGGCAAAGGAAAAATAAGTTGAACAGAGTTTGATAGAGAGAAATAGATTAATTTACCGAACACCTGCCATTAGAGATATCAGGTTAGTCTATGGAGGAAGGGTCATTGGCTTGGCTTTGAGCTTCCTAGAGGACGCCGTGAAAAACAAAAACAAAAACATAGAAGGTCATGGTATCTAGTGTTGTCTGTAAATCTAAAACAAAAATAAATATTCTGTTTGGGGAAGGAACACAGCGATTCCTGATGCTATGGCCAATAATACATTTCTCCTGGGGGTCCTTGTAGGTAACGAACTCCATCTTCTGAGGCATCCCTGACCAGATTGATGAGTTTCATAGTTTTCCTCCTGTGAGCTGAAGAGGCCACAAGAGTCACAGGGCTTCCTAGGAAGTTTTCAAAGTCTATTTAAGGTTAGAACAGTAAAATCAGACTCACTCCTTCTGTGCACCAAGGCTCACACACTGAACTCTTCTGCAAAGTGCAAATGCTAGGCCCACAGAGCTTGATTAAAATATTGTGAAGGGCAGGCATTTCTGAAGAATGGACATGTACTGCTTTTCAGAGATTGCCTCCCTTCCAAGAAACTGCCCTGCATTTGTTGTGACCCATCATCTCAGAGTTGATGAACTCTTTAAATGTTCAAGGCTCCAATGATGATTGCTTTGTCTTCAGCTATATGTCTAAGACCCTTTCCTTTTTGTAGCATGACAAAGCTTTTCTGAGAGTAAACACGATGGTTTGAAATACCACTGATACTGCCAGAACCCTCCCCTGCTCTTGAGACATCTGTTTGTCTTTCTAAGGATGTTGTTCCTCCTTCTTCAAGTCCCCTTTTATAGTTGGAATGTATAAACAAACAAACAAGCAAACAAAAAAACAACCCCTAGATCATAGCTGATTGATCTAGGGTGGTACACATCCCAAAATGGGCCTATCAGAATTCTTACTGGGAGTTTTCAAATAGAGCTGAAAAAAGAGTTTCTGTTTCTCCTTGGTGCCAGTATTGCCATATGGGGGCCTGGAGACTCTGTGGTGGGGTCTGAAGCCATGTGGCAGCATAGGCAGAGCAGAGGTCTGGATAGAGGCAAACACAGGAGAAAGAAGTAGCCAGCAGCATCATGTCCCCTGGTCCAAAGGCCTTGCTCTAACCATTGCTAATTCTGCACTGCCAGTTCCACATGACTTTATGTTATTCACAAGCAGGAGTCTCAGGTCGTACATACGTCTACTCTCCCCTCTGACAGGTCACATAAAGTTCCCCAAGTTTGCAAACTCAGGAAAATCTACAACCCTAGTAATTAATTACTCCTGCATGTTTCCCAGAAGGAGCCTGTTTGATTGGCAGTCCATGCAACTGCTGATTCTCAAAAGTATACAAATACCAGGATGAAGAAAGGGGCAAATTCCAGGATTGTGAGTGTCAGCCAGGGTCTTGCATGAGCTCCAACCATTGCCAGCCTCAGGCTGACATGGAACCCAGCTTTACTATGTCACACGATGCAATCGCAGGGCTCCCTGACCTTGGCATTTCTAGTAAGTGTTTAATCAGGACTGTTTGGCAGTTTGTGTGATTTAGAGGCAGTTATATCAGAAGGAAGAGTCCAAAAGTGTTTTCAGAGTCACTGTATGTTGCGATGTCTCCCCTCAAAGATCAGATGTCCCCAACATTCAGCTTCACATTCAAAATGGAAAACCAGACCTTTGTGTTACATAATGTAAAGTGGTTTTAAATATGAGAAATCAAGCTTTAAGAACCTCATCTGTAATCCTGGAAAACATATGCTTAGCTTGTATAAATAGGAGCTGTTAGCCAGGAGCTAGATCTTTATCATAGCCCAACCCTACACCATTGATCCTCCAGTGCTTTAACACCATGGTAATGGCTAGCGATGGTGTTGGCAGCCCCTGTCTTTCTCAGCGGTGGATAAAATGATAGAATTGCTCACAAACAAGAGTGTTTTTGACTTTACATAATGTTGCATTAAAGCAAGAAGGCATGTTTTAGTTGCCACTGTATTTTCAAATAAGTTTCTTCCTTTCATTTTTTCTCACAAAACAACTGATATAGAAAGATTTTTGAGGTTCCAGGATGGGTCTAAGGACTCCAGCTGCTACTGGAAGAACCAGAGTTTGTACCGGGTGTTCTAGAAAGTATCCAGGAGTCTACAGATTGAATTAGACTCAAGCAGAAGCCTAAGTAATTAGCAGCCCAACCACAGCCAGACAGTTGCTCTTACCATGTCCAGGCATCAAAACCAAAACAAAACAAAAATTCATCTTGGGTTAGGTCAGAGAAAGCATAATGGAAAACAGGAAGGAATCAGTCTCGGTATCATCAGGGTGGAACCTCCCTGTCCTCTGTCTGGGCCCCAGGACAGCAATAGATTGATGGGTGCTCAGACTGTGCTCTATTCTGCTACTTGGTGGAGCCCTTTCCCATTGACTCTGAGAAATCTTCACACAGAATAGATTGGCCAGCCATTGCCAAACCCACCCAGCCCAGGAGATAAAACACTCCACCTTGCCCCGACCTTGGCATGTAGCCTGCTCTCTTAACCCTTTCTCATCTCCTCTCCTGTCCATTTCCTTCCCATGGTGTTATCCTTGTCTGCACTGAGCTGTCTGTCAAAGCTAGAACAAAACTCCTTCTCTTCCACATCCCACTCTCAGCCTCCGTAGCAGCTCAGCTTCCTAATCAAGCTATTTGTGCTCTCAATACATATGGTTCTTCTCTGGGACCACTCTTGTGTCAGGTATAAATTTGTTCCCCAGCTCCAGGCTACAAATAACACCACATAGAATTCTTTTAACCTCCTAAATACACCTATGCTCATGACCACTAAGAGACGTGCTTTCATTGGTGGCCTGTAGCAGTGGACATTAGGCATCCTGGGGCTGCAGCAGTAAGGTTCAAATGCTACCTCTGCTATTTACCACTCAGAAGACCTTGGTCAAGAGACTTAACTTCTTCCTGCCTCAATATTGCTTATTTACAAAGAGGAGATTTGTTAAAATAATACGTACAAAGAACTGAACATAGAGTTTGTCGTATGTGGAAGCTTAGGTGATGCGATTTATCATGCTGGCTGGCTTCCTCCTGCACTAAATTGGAATCTGTAAAAATCTTAGGACTTCTATAGAACCAAGGAAGCAAAAGGTCCCTCGTCTTTGATGCCTTCGCCATGGCCTTTCTATTATAAGATGCCACAGATAAGCACTGTTCTCCACTGTCCCCAGAGGGCTTGAGGTGTGTCACCCCAGTACCTCTTCTCCTTCCCAGGCGCTAGAAACTAATGACCAATCCAGATGCCACCAGGGCCACTCTTTGAGAGCGCTGCCTATACTGGGAAGGACAACAAGAAAGTAGAGCAAAATTGGCGGCCTAGACTAAGCTCATCCACTCTTGCCAACCCTCATACTTCCTGCCCAGCCGGTAGCCAGGACTCTCTTGCAAGCCAGTACTTGGTGAATCCCTGATGATGCCATGGCATTCTGCATAGCTAAATCCTTCACCCATTAGGACTTGAAGATGATAGCATGCTTTTGTGCCCCCCACAAAAGCAAAAATGAGTCTTTTTGACTGTCTTGATTTGGAATTCCTGTGCTTCTCTTTGCCACTAGATGATAAGTTCCTTGTGGGTCCCAGCTGTGCCAGATTCATCCAAGCTTTGCCTCTGGAATGTACACAGAGACTCCTTATTTTCAGTGTTTGCAACAAACAGCATCCATACACCCCTGGATACTCTGTTTTTCCTTTCTCTGTGCCCCCCCCATCCTGGAACTAACAGGATAAATGGCTTTCAAATGTATGCAGCCAGTGGCCTAGGCCACATTGGGCTCTGTGGTCCCTTAAAGCCAGCCTTAAATCCAAAGAGTATTGCCTGCCATCAATCCCCCCCACCCCTTCCTCACCTCAACTTAATGAGCAAATAAGGAAAGAAAATTAAAGCTAAAAAATTAAACAGCTTTAGTGAAGATCAATAGAATTCTATAAAGCTCTGGGCTGTGGTATTGAGTGAGAACAGAGTAATCCCCTGCATACTGCATGTTAAGTTAACTTGTGAGAGAAATATGCTCCTTCTCAGCTGCCTACCTTGCCCTCCATTGTGAACCAGGAAGCAGGGGACACAAATTAAAATAATGTTGATTTAGTTTTTCAAGGGAGTGCCCAGGAGCATTTTCTGCATGGCCAACCAAAAACTTCAGCCCTAGCTGCAGAACGCCTTTCTCTGAACAACACAAAGAGAATATCTGATCCCCAGAGTGCTGCCCACAAGTGGACTTTTATTTGGATTTTGAGTTTTTTTTCTTTCATGGTTCCCTTTTAGATTTCAACATCTTAAATGCCAACTTGAAAATTCCCTTTTCAGCACAAGCGCTCTGCTCTACTCCAGCAGGATCTTGAGGCATTGTGGTCATTAGTCTAAGCAGTGCAGGATCCAGACCACAGTGTGGGTGTAGCAGGAGGGGAAAGTGTTGCTGCTTGTGAGCAGGTACCATGAGGTTTGTATCTTCTTTGTGGCTCAGTTTTCAGTCCTGCTTAGAACACAGAAAATTACATCATCAGTTTCGTTCCTGATAATTCAGCCACCTGCTCAATGCTGCAGATGCCACACTTCAGTTCCAACCAGGGTAAGCATCCATCAGAAGCCATTCAAGCCCAAGAGAGCAGTCCTCTTGGAGTAAAAGCAGCCAAGGTCACAGTGAAAAGCAACCAAGGGCCTGGAGTAGAATGGGGGATTCCGGCATAGCCATGAACAAACCTCCACTCCACTATTACCTATGCAAAACCTTGACCTAGTCAATTAACCTCTTCAACCTCATTTTCTCATCTTTAAGACAAGAATTATAATGCCTCCGTTATAGAATGGCTTGGAGTGAATAAAGAGTAGAAAAGAAGACTATCTAGCCAAGTAAATGCTGGGTGAATGCTGGTTTCCTTCTAAAGGGACAACCCCATAAACCCTGGAAGCGGACAGTGGCCAGAGAATCATAAACCAAATTGAATGTAATTCTGACTCTATAGTACTTGGCACTTAACACCCTAAACAAAAGTAAAAGTGACCAAATTAGTGAATGGCCAAAATGACACAGCCAATCTTACATACTTTTTTCACATTACAAAACTAGTGTCATGTGGTTCTGGCACATACTTTAATCCCAGCACTCTGGAAGCAGAGGCAAGAGAATTTCTGAGTTCAAGGCCATAGTGGTGTACAGAATGAGTTCCAGGACAGCCAAGACTACACAGAGAAACCTGCCTCACAAAAAATAAAATAAAAAAGACAAAACTAATTCCCATTGTGGCGGTTTGAATAGGAATGGCCCCATAGACTCGTGTGTTCAAATGTTTGGCCCCTAGAGAACAGCACTATGGAAGGTGTAGCCTTGTTGGAGTAGGTGTGGCCTTGTTGGAGTAGGTGTGGCCTTGTTGGAGTAGGTGTGGGCTTGTGTGAGTAGGTGTAGCCTTGTTGGAGGAAGTGTGTCACTGTGGAGGTGGGATTTAGGACTTATATGCTCAAGCTAGGCCTAGTGTGACAGTCTCCTTCTGTTGCCTGCAGATGATGATATTGAACTCTCAGCTCCTTCTCCAGCACCGTGTCTACCTGTATGCTGCCATGCTTCTCACTGTGGACTATAATGTACTATGCCTCTGAAACTGTAAGCCAGCCCTAATTAAATGTTTTCCTTTGTAAAAGTTGCTATGGTCAAAGTGTCTCTTCACAGCAATACAACCCTAACGCCCATTCAGTGTGGAATATTTTAAAAATATACATAATCCATGAAGGAAATGAAAATCAACCAGAACCAGCCCAGCTGGAAATAGTTAGCATTGCTGGTTTGGTATGTAACTCTCTGGGTATTTGTTGACATATCTGTGAAAAATATTTTTTCATGTAACATGAAGAAATCTTCAGGCACCTTTCAATGACTTTTTTTCTTGCTTATTTAACAATGGATTTTGACCATCTTTCTATGTCATTCTAAAAACTATGACACTGATTGAATATATTTTAATTTAAAGGATGCCTTCTTAGCTGTTAAGGCCTGTCTCTGTTGTTCTTTTCAGTGTACCCCTTTTAGAAATGATAGTATAGGCACCTACTTCTATGTCAACACCCTAGATAGTGCTCTAAGGACTGCTTTTGAATACTTCCTCATACTACATTCCTGGGTAGAGCATTGTGGGGTTTACTGCAAGGGGATTTGAAAATAAGGACAGCATATACACAAACCTCATTCAGTATTTCCAGTGATCTGACTCTTCCTTCAGAGAAAATGGGGCCACAGTCCCAGCCTCAGTTGTGATGAAGAACTAAGGGTGACCTTGGGAGTGGCCCAAGGCTGGCCACCCCACTGGGAAATGGGTGTGGAATAGAACAAGGCCAGGTGCCTTCACCTCTAACTATTTGACCCCAGGCAAGTATTTTAACGACAGCAAGGTTCTGAGAACTCTGAGAAATGTGGACAATGATCTTTTCCATGGATGGGGCGGGGCGATTGTTGTGTGGCTCTAATGAAAGGATGTCTGTGAAAATGATCTCCAAAGAGCAAATGGAACGGGAAGGAGCTTTCCTGGGGGCAGCTCAGGGAAATTGAGCAGCTTTTCTAACCCTCCAGAGACCATCCTCTCAGTGTGTGGCTCTAAGCTTTTGTTTGAAATAATGTGAATTCCCAGAACATCAGACACACCCGTGGTCAAAAGTAAGTAGGGCCCACACCCAAGCCAAGGGTGTTGGGAATCCTGGCCCCTCTCGGTTCACAGTTGTGCACTGGGTCTGCCTTCTTGTCGAACTTTCCCCTTCCTGTGAAACTGACTGATTGTGAAGAAGGTAAATTAGAAATGCCACATTGCTTCCCCAGAGCCATCATGTAGGACCCTCTCCCTTTCCATCCCATCCAGTGATACCTGGTGGAGAAAAAGAAAGCAAGCAGACAGAGGCATGCTTGCTGCTTGATTTAGGTCTTTTGGGTCATTGGTACTTCCTGATGTCAAATAATTTGGCTTTGCTGAGAGCTGAAGAGAGATAGCAAGGGTAGACGTCCTTCTTGCTGCTTGGTACTGTATCAGATGTTGTTGGGTTTTTTGGTTGTTTGGTTTTTTGCGCTACCTAGGCTCTTCCAGGTTATGTTCTTATCTGCTATGGGTCCTCTCGAAGTTCAAAAGAACCCAAGAAGAGCCACTGATAAGTGTAACTACTCTCCTCTGCTCTGCTAGCAAGCTATAGCTTTGTTTGGGTGGGACTGTATTTGGCTCTAAGGAATCTTGTAAGGTCAACCTTCAGGGACCTCAGCAGCTCTTCAGGCATAGATAGATAGCTTGCTGGGGACAGGGACAAATGCTGAGATGTAGAATCATGAGGAGTGATTCCCCCAAGAAATACTTGTTACTTCTTCCTCTGTCAGAGAAGGTCAGAAGAGCACTCCAGCCCTCCCCTTCACCACATGTGACACACTGGGCAAACCAGGTGACTTGTTACACCTCCACAAGAAGGGAACGTACCTCTTTACCTCTACCAATGGTTGTGAGGATAAAGCAGGATGGTGTTGATAGAATGGAACATGTTGCAGTTGCAGCCTTATGCTTTTTGGCCTTTCTGCTTGCCCACTCTGCACCTGCCCATCTCCTGGGAAGGTGACTCAGATGGAGCCAAGAACATCACCAGACCCTCAGGAAAGTCTTTTTCTTGGAAACTTATATGGTTGAGATCATCCTAGCACTAAACTTCCCTGCATAGTCCTAAGACAAACTCAGTAACCTTGCTTCCTGGCTCCTAGGGACATCCTTTCTCTGTGTTCTCATGTCAGAAGCCGAGAAGGAGCTAGCTCATCAGCTGCCCTTTCATACAGGCACCAATCACATTCATGAGGCCCAGTCACCTTCTAAAGATCCCCGAGTCCTAATACTATCCCATGGTGGATTAGAATTTAGCATGTGAACTTGAGAAAGATCCAAATATTAGGTCTATAACATGTGCCAGAATAGCCTACTGATTTAGATGACACTGCCAAGACCTGCTTGGGGTTCTCTGTCTGACACCCTAGGCCTGTCCACATAGGTGCATCCTCCACATAGGATCGGCATTGCTCTGGGAAGGCCCTCCTCTTGGATAAGAACCCAACTGGACTGTCCTCTTAATACTTGCATGGAGACCAGTAGCTCACCATCCTCATTTCCCAGCTTGAGGTGTGCACTCTGCCTCATTCAGCCCTGTCTCCTCATTCTGTCAGCCTTTCTCCTTTAGACTTTTTCAGTCTCGATTTCCCCATGTACCAACACTTAATTTTCTGAGAATTCTATTATCACATTCACCACTGAGCATACCAGTGAGGCTCTAGAAGTTTCCTTTGTTCCACCATTTGGCTAGAGAATAGGATTGGGGTTCATGCCTAGTCAATCCTGCTCTGGCAACCTCAAACTTGGGCTTTCCCCACTATGGAACTATTTCCATATGTGTTTACCTCATGTGCAAGATCTCTTCACTGGAACCGATGCTACTTATATTAGCTGACACAGGCTCTTAGCATGAGCTAAACACTGTTCTAAGAAATTAACATGTAAGCCTTTTGATACTCATTATCCCTCCCATTACAAGCAAGTACCCAAAAGTATAGTGGCTAAATGACCTGGCCAAGCTCTTTCAGCTGGTACGTGGTAGATTGGAGATTTGAACCCATGCTGTCTTGGTGTAGTTTCTAGACCCTACTCATAAACCCCCAGTGCCTCTCTGACTTCCTCTTTCCTAAGGTGGAGGTAAAGAATGGACAGAAATTTCGGAAAAGATTTCAGTCATCTCCTATCAGGTGCCAATGTGTCTGGCTCCAGTTTGCAGAAGGAGTATTTATTGGTCATTGCCCTCAGCTTTAGTCAACCCCAAGTCCACAAGTAGTAGTCAAGGTTCTCTTTACTATAGCATCACACATATAGATCTCTCAGAACCCTGCCAACCATTTATCAACAGTAAATGGAAGCTTCAAGGGTAGGAAGTTCATGGCTTAGGAGGAAGAGAAGTGGCCAGAAAATCAACCCTCATAATACAGCAGTCCTTGATTTATGTAGTAAAGTCCACAGGTATTTATTGCACACCTACTAAGGGGTGCTAGGAACTGAGAATATAATTATCAAGTTGGACAAGGTCAAGTTCTCTGACATATGGGAAATCCCTGAGATTGAATGGAAAAGCATTTCCTAGAAAGAAAGAATTCCAGTTGTCCTTTGCTGCATGACAATCTGTCCTGGATTTAAAGATTTAAGTTGACAGCATCCTCTATTTGCACAGGATTCTGTCACATGGGTGGGGCTCAGTAAGGAAGGCTCCACTCTAGCTCACGTATACTATATGCTGTGCTTTCTTCTGAAACGCCACTGGGGAACTGTCCGTGAATGAGTCACCTGTACTTGGGCAATTAATGCAGCTAAGAGCTGATGTGCCTCATCTCCACACATCTTTTCTTTCTCCAGTCACCTTTAGTTGACCTCCAAAGTAAGGTCCTAAGAGAACAAACCCCTTTGTGCAAACATTTGTATCAAGTATCATTTTTATCAAACCTCTGTAGATAGCACACTTGCTGATGTCTCACGGCAAACTCCAGAGTCTATATGGAAAGAAACACCAATGAGAACAACATAGGGTGTCAAGGACCAGGGCACCAATGGAACAGTGCCATACTGCCTGCCTCTTCCAGTTGACTGGATCAGCTCTGTTCCTGCCACCCACTTTCCCCACAGAAGCTCCATCAAAGCAGAAGGCCATGGTAGGGAGCCCTCTTAAGTCAAAAAGGAAAGGACACCCTCTCCCCAATCAGCCCACAATTTACCTTCCTTCTGATCGCATTTGAAGTAGCCTCCATTCAAGAGGCACCAGGCAGGGGTCCCACCCCCAAATTGCCTCTGCATTCTTTCTGTTAGTTGCGTTCATTGGAGCTGATCAATCTTGCCCAACTAGAACCAAACACATGGCTAGTTAACTTGGATATGAGTCCTGCGGTGTGATTTGGTATGCACTGCACTGGTGTGACAGGGAGAACATAAATCCTCTCTGTCCTGGAGATCCTTGGACAGTTGGTAGGAGTTAGCCAAATGAGCCAGTGCCAGGGAGAAGTCCCCATGCACAGAAGAGCAGTCCCTGAGGGTTGCCAAGCACATTTTGGTTGCTATGCAGGGAATCCTTTGGAGGCCACAGGGAGAGAAGCTGACTAAGATCTGGGAGTACTGATGACATGGATCAGAGGTTACCTGACTGTCTGAAGCTAGAGGCAAGGTGTAGCCCCTCAAGCAGAACAACCCCCACAATCATGTGCTCTTAATTCCCAATTCATCCTTTAACATTGTTAGCCAGTTATTTCTTTCCACAAAGGGGCTCAGTGAACTCAATGGTTAGGAAAATGCTTCCCTTCTTTCTCATCACATTGTTTTGCTCAAGGTAATGAATACAGAATGATCTACCTAATTGAAGGGGGCAAAGGGCCAGAGAACACTGAAGGAGGGGACTGTCGACATTTCCAAAAATTCTTATCCCATCACATAGACTTGGACAGCCTAGCCAAGCAGTGAGGTACGCAGTGGTCCTCTCATTGGCAACAAACTACTGCATTGTCTTTGTGAGTCTAGGACCTCTCCAGGTATTTTTATAGAGAGAGTGAGTGGGTGGAGGAGGAGCTGCCTGACTTGTAGTCAGGGTTCTGGCACCAGACTAGGAAAAGTGAGGTAAGATGCTCCCATTATAAACAGGCTCCATTGGCAACTACAGCTTCGCAGAAGGATAGGCTGTGACATCCTGTCTTTCTGACATGATCAGAATTGTATTTGGAGGTGATTCATCTGGCAGCAATATGTAGTCTGATTTGGAGATGGGAGATGGAATAATGATATCCTCAAATTATAATAGCATCAGAGGTGACCCTGTGCTAGGCACCTGATGTAGACACTTCCATCCTATCCTCACACACCTGTGAGATAAGGTATTGTTTTCCATTCTTTACAGATAAGGAAATTGAAATCCAGCACACCCAGACATTTGCCCAAGGGTTAAACTGCAAATGAGTAGTAGAGTCAAGATCAAATTCAGATCCATCTGACTCTAAATCCCCTGCTTCTCTCCGTTCAGAGGCTATTACAATAGCACAGATAAGAGATAATGAAAGCCAGAGCCAGGGCACCAAGGCAAACCCTGTAAAGAAAACAGTAGACAGAAAACCTGTGCCAGAGGAAATTGAGGGACTGGACCATGCAGACCCGAAGGTGGGCTGGATGATGGCAGTGGTGCTGAGTTCTTCCTGTCCGGCCCGAAGCCGGGTTTGGAACTGGGTTCCCCCAAGTCCATTGAGGGATGTGACAGGAAGCAATGCAAATAGGCTGGAGGAGGCTCTGCCAGCAATAGAGTCAATGCTTTGTTTTCCTCCAAAGGACTAATGAATCTGCTGTAGTTAACAGGCCAGGAATAGCGCAATTAACCATTCACTCAAGTCCAATTCATCTTTCATATTTGTGTAGTCTTCAGTTCAAGAAATGGGTGCTGGAGGGCAAAAACAAGGGGCAAGGAATCCCTGGGAAATTACTAACTGCTCTTTCCTAAAAAAAGTTGTACTTTGAAACAACTGGCTAAGCTCTTTATTTTGTTTGTTTTGTTTTTCGTCTGTTTGTTTGTGGAGCTGAGGATTGAACCCAGGGCCTTGCGCTTGCTAGGCAAGCACTCTACCACTGAGCTAAATCCCCAACCCCTGGCTAAGCTCTTAAGGCCAGGAAGTTCATTCACCTTAGTGTAATGCCTTCGCCTGGCTAACACCCCACAGGTACTCTGAGACAGTGGTATTGACAATGTCACTCAAGAAACTCTGACCACCTGGGTCCAGACTCTGGGACTGATGTCAGGCCTGAGGGTCACTGAGCAAGTCCCTTCAATCTCGGCCCCTCTTGTTTCATTGCATGAAGGTCAGAGATGACATAAGACTTCTGTCACTAGGCTTTCAGTGACTTACAAATGAAGGACCTGGTTTAGTACACTCACATCTGCTAGCTAATATCATTAGTATCAGAATTGAGAGCCTGTGATTCCTATCAGGAAATGCTATCTTGCCTTGACCCCTATCCCCCAGGCTTGGTAGACAGGATTATCTGTGTTATTAAACATAAAATATTGCTGGGCAAAAGCTTAATCTCATTGACTTGGACGTTTATATGCAAAGTTCTCTGAACCGCCTTGCACTGAATCCTTTTAGCACTGCTTCTGCTTACATTACTTGGCTTGGTGCATAGCTTAAGTCCATGCTGAGGCCAGGAGCCCTGTGAAGATGTCTTCATTTCAGTCCAGTGCCTCCCTCCTCCCAGGAGACCCTGACTTTGGTCCCTTCAGCTTTTTGGAGAAATGCTACATGGGCTTGTGTTTCCCATTCCTCAGCGCACTGTGTCAGCCATAAGTAGTTCAGGAACCGTGTAACACTCACCAAGAAGGTCAAAAAGAAAGCAATTTGGCAGCTCTGACTTGGAGGGGGAGGTCCTGGACTCAAGCTCTTCTGCTTCTTCGTTTGTCCTTCCTCTCCTGAAGTTTCAATGCAAACTTTATCTTCTTCCCGATATCAACACATTTCCCTACTTTCTGGGCCCAAAGGGAGAAAGTCTCTTTTCTGAGGCCCTCTCCTCTGTGGGCTTTACTAGCTGCCTGTCCACCTGCCTCTGGGTGGAGAGAGACCTTCCAGTTTCTCTCTCTGATGGCTCCCTACCAGTCTTGCCTTAGTAATTTCCAGTGGGCAGCTGAAAGGACTGCCTACTTTTTGAAAAGCCATAGTTGTCTTATTAGAGAAGTCTGACCCCCTGGTCTACTATTCTAGTCAGTCATTCTCACCCTCTTCCTTACGTTCCAGATGGCTCCTTCCTCTTCCCTCTAACTCTTGAGAGACTTTTCTCACAGGTTTCCCTTTGCCTAGCCTCAGCCTCACCCTCATGGGCCCAGTCTGAAGGTGGACTTAGCTCGCTCACGCTGACTGACAGCTCCTTGGTAGAGCCTAGCCTTCGGGTCAAAGTGGCATCTCTTGCCGCTACAGTCTCTGCTCTCACTCTTCCTGAGCCATCCTCTCCTGAGGCGCTAATGAAATTGCTCCTCCAGGGTTCTCAGGAAAGTATCGACTCCCAGAGCAAACAAGCATTTCCTACTTCACATTTTAGGGCTTCCGGAAGTGTGTGTTCCCACTGAACATGCACAGGCCTTAGAAACTTCTCCTGACTTCCCTTCCCACTTCCCTTCTTGGTTCTCAGACTGTCCCACCCGGTGTGTGTTTCCTTCCAGGGCCAATTCCAGGACCCAAGGCTCTTCAGTGACCACATGTCACCACTCAATGATCTCTATCACAGCGACACTGGTGTGGCCTCTCGGGCGGTGCCACCACATCAAACCAAGAGGTCTCACACTCAGGGGCCCTGCCTGCTTTGGCAACCTTCTTTCTCTGAAGGCGTGTGGCTTATAGTAACGTCAGCTCACAGGGAAGTCTTGCCAGCGTCTGGAGCCATCTCTCTTTACGATCTGTGGAACCCTGAGGACTTCCTTCTGTTTCTTCCTGCCATCACTGCCTTCAATTCAGAACTTCCAGAGTCATGCCTCAGTGATCCCATGCTGACTTTTCTCTCCTCCGACTGTCTCAAATGTGCTCTCTTTAGACATCGCTTCAACCTTTGGTGGCTGTTGGATGACTTGGAGCATGTTAGTCTCATTTCACTAAATTGTCCACAGCTGAAGGACAGGACCATCCTCAGCTCCCTCGCATGGTGCCATGTCGACAGTAGACAGTAGACATATTTTGGAAATGCTCATGAGTGATCCGCATTAGCGGGGGTTTGAGGAGTGACCTCTCCAGAGTTATTTCTGGAGCAGTGACTAGGGTAGTCTGTCTATGCGTGGCAAACATCTCCCTGGATCCCTGGCTACTTTCAAAATCACTCTTACTGCTGTTCCTTCTTAATCTTCGCGTTCCTGAGTGTCTCTTAGTGGTATCATACTCTCCGTCTAAGTGCTTTCTGGGGAGAATTGTGGGCCTTTACTTAATGTGAGGACTATCTAAAGGTAAGGTCCAAACAATTCTGACAGCCATGAATGGAGAAGCATATTAAGATGGGACACCATCCCCAGAGCAAACAAGTGAATGGTTAGGAGTTCAGAGGGTGCCAAGTTCCCAATTCAAACTAAACATCATTTATATTTTTTGGATGCTTCTTTTTCTTCGATGGGGAAAAGTTGCTTTCATATACAAGAAAATCAGAATCGAAAAGTCCTTAGTTTTGCTGCCATTAGCTTAAAAAATAAAGATTAAAGACAAATGTGCCCATGAGTATCAAAGTGATTAAGCAGTCATGCTCCTTGCCCTGTGGGAGGTCATTACCTTGAAGAATGCAGCAGTCTTGGTGGTTCCTATTGACTGAATCTGTTTTCTAAATCCCTCCCCATAAAGATAGAGCATGCTAGTAATGGCCACCAAGCTCTGTACCACTTATGTTGTATTGGCAACCGAAGTCATGACCCCAGCTCTGCACAGAAAGCCTGATACCAGGTTTATACTTGACCTCACAGTGACAGATCTGAGGAGATCAAACACTCAAAGAAGGTGAAAACAGAGCTGTGGCTGACTTCAAAGGAACACCCCCTCCACCCACCACAGCCTCCCCACTCCTCCCCACCCACCCCACCCACCCCCCACCCACCCCCACCCCCGTGCTAAGAATTGCAAACCAGAAGCAAGTGGCAGAGCATTTCTGTTTGGAGAGGAGATGAGCGGGGGTGGGGGGGGGCTGAGATAGATAAATTATTTGATCATTAACCTCAGTTTCCTCATCTAAAATACATTTTCCTGAATGGTATAAGGGTGAAATATTCTGGAATGGGATTTGAGTACTTACTTTGTGCCAGCACAATTCCAAGTGGTTCCAGCCCTTAAATCATCCGATCCTCTCAACAAACCCCAGACAAGTATTATTGTCCTCATTTTACATGGGGAGGGGCTAGGGAACTTGTGAAGGTCACCCAGCTAATCACAAACAATTGAGCCAGGAAGCCACCAGCCAGTGAAGCTATAGCTCCAAAAGTTGGGAGTTGGAAGAGGAGACTAGTGTGGAGGTGTCGACAAATGATAGCCATGAGTAGCCAAGGGCCCGTGAAGAACCACAGAGTAGGCAGGGGTCACCTTCTGAAGGACAGAAATCAAATTTCGCTTTTCATGCCCTTCTCCTTACTGTGAGAGAGTGGATTATGTATGAGCATGTTCTTCGTGCATATTTATTTGAGTATTTTTGTGTCTGTGTATGTTTGAATGTATGTTTGTACTAATGTATTTTTCTGGGAGCCTGCATGCATTTTTGTGTGTGTGATGTATGTATATGTTTGTGTGAGTGCACACTTTTGTGAGTTTATGTGTATGAGATGAGAGCAAAGAGGCTTGGTCGCAGGTACCTACCTTTACCCTCATACACACACCGAAGCTGCAGCCTTAGCAAAGCTCTCTTAGCCCTGGTCTCTTCTCCCTGCCATCCTGGTTACTTTCCTTCTGAGTAGCTCATTTGGTCCATTTTGTTCACCAGGGCATTGATTAGCTCCTGTTAGGAGGAGAGCATTCTAATGTTTTAATCTTGTCTGTGGGTACAGAGACTTTCCATATCTACCCCAGGGATTATTTGACCAACAAGACTTTTAAGAGTTAGACAGCAAAAAGTGTGTAATGAGTTGCTTCTGGTAGAAGCTTACGTTTAGCAAGAAATTACTTATCTTTGGCCAGCCTGCCAGCATTTAGGAAGAGCTTCTTTTGTGTTGAGCTCTAAAGCTGCTGTAGGAATGACATCTCAGCTCCCTAGGGTGTCAGTCTAGGGGAGGACAAGCATGGGAGGAGGCCCAGGTGGGTCAGAGGTAAAGTAGATTTTGGAAAGACTGAAGAATGGGATGCCAGGACTTGAGTCCCTTAAGGAAACCCTCAAACCTCTGGAACAGCTGTGTGACTGTTGACTTCTCCAGAAGCTCTGCTCAAAACAATCCACAGTGACTCCAGTTACCCATGACTTCTAGAAAACTCCATCCAAGCTTTCCTGGAGATAACCCAATTAATTCACTGCTCAGTATCCGCCAACACCAAGGAAAGCCAAAGGTCAACTGCTTCATTCCCTCAGTGGCATGTAAGTGTAGTCATCACTGTAGACACACACAATAAGAGACACAAGAACACCCACTGAGGTTTCCTTAACAACCGGAGCAACTATGGGGATTGGGGTTCAGGATCACCCCTTCTCTTCTGGGCTTTGCTGGAAGATGCTGACCTGGGGAGTCTTTGTGCTCTTCTTTCTAAAGGTGCAAGGCACTATTTAACGTTCCAATTGCCCTGGCCTTTTATAAAATGAAACACTCAGGGTCTCTCTTCCACTCTTCCGTCCTGTCAGCAGCTCCAACTTTGCCGGCCCTTCTAGGCAGCCTTTGATTTGCAGGCTTAAGACACTGAAAACTTGAGCCCTTCTGAGACTGGGTCAGCACTGAGCTCCCTCTGAAAACAGGGCTGGTCCAGTTCAGAGGGAAGTCATTCACTAAATAAATGTTCCTAGGAGGGATAGCTATCAGGGATGAAAGATGGAGTCTCCTAAGACTTTCTTGAAGATGTCCATGGCCCCATCATCCATTGCCTCACTACAGTGAAGCCAACAGCACTTCATCTCCAAGAAAATATGAACCAAGAAAGGGTGCTGGACACATTCAGTAATGAAAATTCGTGATTCAACTGTGCATTCATAATTATTTCATACACAAGTGGCTTCTGTAGAAGCGTATCTGTCTCCTGCCACCAAGTGTGTGTCTTTCATTAATGCACCCTGGCTTGTCCCTACTGCTTGTACCTGCTTGCTTGTCCTACTCCAGCTCTCCATCAACTGTCTGCCACCTGGGTTTTGTGGTTCAGAGAGAGCTGCAAGCCCCACACTTCTGTGCAAGACTGATGGCTTGTCAATAACATTAGCCAGCATTATGGGCTGCATCGGGGGAAGCAGAATCAATAGGACCAAGTAAAAAGTCTAATCAGTTGACATGGCCATCCTCGGCACAGCTCACATTACAAGAAATGAGTTTCCTTAAGGAACTAGCGTCGGGGTTGCTCAGGTGCCCCACACCCAGATGTCCCGACCAAGATTTATAGCCCCATGCTTAGCTGGTGCAACAAGGTCAGCCTGGAAGTGGAATGGTAAATGGGGTTAACTGCAAAATAAATGGGTGACTTGGGCTACTCTGCTGATAGCCATTGAAGCACAGGGCTGGAGGAGCCCTGGTATGGCTGTGGTCTCAAAGAGCCACTCTTGCTGACTCTGGTGCATCCTCAGGGGAAAGGACCTGCTGAGTTCCAGTGAAAACCCTCCTCTGAGTAGGCTGCTTAGGGTTCCAGTTCCAGCAGATTGGTTGTCCTCATGTCCTCACTAAACCCTCCATCCAGTCACTCTCCAGGGAGCAGAGGACAAAACAGAGCGGCATTTTTCCTTCTGCTAACTCAGCTGCTCATCCTGTGTCACTGGTCCGCTCTTCCGAGGGAAGCTCCATGTTACTAAGAAAGGGGGAAGACACAGCAAGGGCCCTCACTCAGACCCAGCTATTTCTAACCACTGCTAGACCTGGCACCAGGATTCTCCCCAGAGTTGCTATCTTCTTATAACAATATAACAGTACTCTACTCCACCATTATGAAACCTTCAGCAGAATCCATATAGTCGCCAGCAAGCACTCATGCCATTAATCATAGTTCTTATGAGCTCAGACAATCCTCTCCACCCTGTACCCACAAGCGCACATCAAACACTGGAGTGAATATTGTGGGCAATTAGAGAAAGCAATGGCCTCTGTCCCCAAAGAGAAGGCAGAAACAAATGCAGGAAGACATCGAGAGTGGTTCTCTCGTTCAGTCACGGAGAAATAGGCTCCTTCTTCTTCCGTTAGGCATATGGGCACTGAGGACCTACTGGATGCTCAGCGCTGTCAGCAACCAAAAGGCCACAGCTCACCTCGCAGAAGTGAGTGCTGTTCTAGGAGAGGGGAATGTGAGCGGACATACAGTCCCAGGAGATGTTCTGATGGCGAATGTGAAGGAAGCCAAGGTGATGAAGGAAAGCTGCTACTTCACATCTTGGGGTAGGGGTGGGGGGCTCACCAAGCTGCCAAACTTAAGCAACAAATAAGAAAGCAAAGAGAGGAGGTTTCTAAGAAGGCATACTTTGAAAGTATTCTAGGAAGAGGTGAGTGGGTGAGGGAAATGGATAGACTGACCAGAGAGGATACTGGAAGAGCACAGGGGCTGGGGAACCCAAGCGAGGAGTGTGGAATTCACCCCACATGTGTGGGAAGAAGTCTTGGAGTTGGCACACATATGTTCTTCTCAGCAGGGCCCTTCAGCTGCTTTCTGGAGGAAAACCTGGATGGGGGATGCAGACAAGTTGGCTAAGAACAGGCTGACATAGCAGCATGGACAGCAGGGTCTATGTGGAGGAAGAGACCTAAAGGATTTGAAGGCAGTGAGGGTTCTGAGAGTCCTCATGGCCAGTGTGCTCTAGGCAGGAGCAGCTGGATAAAGGAGGGCCAGTCATCCTCAGATGTAGACTGGATAATTTTGGTGATGATATTTAGCATCACTGGCTTGGATGAGTTCATTAAGGGTCACAGTAGAAAAGCCAAAGGAAAGACCAAATACTGTGCAGGGAGGAGCCAGCAGAGAGGACAGAGGACAGGAGGAGCCAGCAGAGAGAACAGAAGGTCAGGGAGGAGCCAGCAGAGAGGACAAAGGACAGGGAGGAGCCAGCAGAGAAGACAGAAGGACAGTGGACAATGTGAACACTTGAAGAAGGAACTGTATGGTCACTCAGGAGAGCAACTAGCTTTTCCTGGAGCTGGATGGAGCTGACTGGAAAGCCTGAGGAAAGAGACAGTTACAACAACTAAATGATGTCAGAGCAGAAAGGGCATAAGTGTGAAGGCTGGGTCTGGGAATATTAACTACTTATCTTCTCACTGTGACAAAAAAAAATACGGAGAAGAAGCAACTTAAGGGAGAAGAGGCTGATCTTGGCTCACAGTTTGAGGGGATTACAGTCCTCCATGGCGGGGAAGGCACGGGGATTAATGTTTTCGTCTTTGGTGGTAAAAGCTGGTGGTACAGCTTATGACATATTGGTGGATCTGGAAGCAGAGTTAGAGAGAGAGAGAGAGAGAGAGAGAGAGAGAGAGAGAGAGAGAGAAAATAAAACACTTTCTCTTTCGCAGTCCCGCTTTCATCACCCCCTAACTTCCCCAAACACCATCAACAACAGGGAACAAGAGTTCAAACACATTTCACACTCAGACTCTTTTACTGAACTACAGTAGGAGGCATGGGGTAGAGGCTCCGGGGAAGAGCAGGGTCTGCAATAGCGGTTTGGAGCCAGAGCCTAACTAAATGTGCATGACTGGATGGGAGGGTGACCTAGAGGTGACAAGTCACCAAACCACGAGAGAGCCTTCACAGGATGGAGACACCATCTTTACAGGCATTTGTGAGTTTCCCAACCAAAGTGCCCTCAGCCTCATCCACTGTACCCATTCTCACCATTTAATCAGAACTATGGTGGGAGGCACGCAGCAGTCGCTAGAGTCCAAGCCTCTGCATGAATAGGAAAAGTTAAACCATCCAGTGTGTTGAACAACTTGGGTTGCTCACATGTCCCTTTCACAAAACTGAACCAAGGCCTCTTCCACAAATCTGCTACAGTTATTTGGTGATTTATCTGAGGAGATAAACACTAGAAGACCATCTTCTCTCTCCCACCAGTGTCTATGTTAATTTGTGGCAATTTGCCTTATGTCATGTTTAGAAGACCCAGTGATGACGAGCTTGGCCACAGCTTGGGCCAAAGCAATAATGTGTTGACCCTAAGGACACCTGGTGATTCTTTTGGGGGAAATGAGGATTTACCCAGCAATGTCCCCAGGAAACTTAAAATCTGCCAGGGGAGAGAGCACAGAAAGTGAAGTGGTGAGGCCACCACAGGCAATGAATATCTGAGCAGGGTGAGTGACAGGCCAGGGCTGCTGGAGGGAAGGGAAGGGAACTGGAGCACTGTTTGCTGAGAGCAGACCCAGACCAGGAATCCTGATGGACCAGGGCTTTGCAGGGAAGCTTTGTTGTCGTTGTTTTGTTCTTGGTTTTCTTTCCTCCTCCTCCTCCTCCAACAATTCTATTTACCCCTATTTTAGAAAGGAGAGAACCAGACTCAGGGAGGTCGTAGGTTTAGGAGAGTGGAGCTGGAGTGGTCACCTGCCTGTAAATAAACATACAGTCTGATTCTGACACGAGCCTATGCTGACAGGAAGCCTGGAGTGAAGGACAGGGGCAAGGGAACAGGGCTGGGGTGGGAAGGTTAGGCAACCACTGAACACCTATGTGACCTTTAGTCCTTTGTCCTTTACTCCCCAGCTTCCCACAGAATTGGTGGAAACTATGGGCAGAGCAACGTGGGCCAAGGAGAGAGACCTGATAAATCTACGGGTTAAGGACGCCCATACTCATCTTATTCAGCCAAGACACAGAACCTGGGTGCTCATAGTGACACACAGGAGAGACTACACACCATCCCCAGGCAGGACTTTAGTACACAGAACCTGGCAGAACCTCCCAACAGGACCCTCACTGGCCCCCAACAAGGCCTTTGTAACTGGAATTGTAACCTGCTATTGGAAGCACAAATTGCCCTTTCCTCATGACCACTCGTATTAGAGAATCCTCAGACTGGCTTAGAGTGATTCACCTATGCCAACAAAATGGATAATAAGTCACACCCCCAAATTTCCCAGTGTGCACTGGGTGGGTTTTGACACTGCATCTGTGTGCAGAGTGCAGCCTTCACATGCTGGTGGGTTATGTCAGCTAAGCTACCTTGTCCATCCTGACTCACCTTCCTTCACCCTCCTTTGCCTGACAGGTGGGAATCACAGTACTGAGGGACTGGGGCTGGGCTAAGGGAAAGTTGACTTTGGAGATAAGTGGGGAGCGAGTGTACCCCTGTATGGATGAGTGTTTATGACATGAGCATACGCCAAAGATCCAGTGCCTCAGATCCATGGCAAATGCCCTCCCCTGGTCCAGGTATGGATGTTGACACTGTATGCAGAAAGGATTAACCACAGCTTCTTCCTCCCATCTGCATTCAGGGACAGCTCACCCACCCCTCAGTCAGCTGTATATAATATATGAGTTTCTGGGCTGCTGGTGCATCTGCATAAGAGCTCACAGCCCACCAGATCCAGTTTTTCTGCATGTATGTCTACCGTTTCTTTATTCTTCATTGCTCCAGTCCAGAGCCATGCACGTCAGGTCATGACAAAGATACATTTAGCTTGGGCTAGTTGATACAGCGTATGTGGCTGGTTCCCAGTTACCTCATGTCTAGTTATTTGCCTCCGTGTTCACTTAGTGGGTGTCCTGGGGGAAGTGGGGTTGGAGGTCATACCTTGATAGTGACCTGTTCTAGGAATGGGTGGGTAGATGAGAAACCAGGTTTTAAATGTGTAGAGTCAGAAAAATTCTGACTAAGTGGAAAGATTTTTCCAAAGCTTACAGTACTATTTAAAATAGACTTTATAAAAGATGTCTTCAATCTGGAAGTTACCCTAGCAGGAAAATAGCATTAGGTGAGTTTTACATCTAAATGCAACTCTTACTCTAAATTATCAAATTTTTCCTGTATGAGTAAGGTTCAAAACATATTTGTCATACATGATTATTGTTTAAACTTGTAGAAAATTGGGCCAGAAAGTCATGAGACAGAACAAAAAAAGGATAATTGACTAGAAAAAATTGGATAGAATATTTGTGCCTTTTAGAAGTCAAGATTATAAAAACAAAATGACATCAAAGTATCCATTTTAGAATGCTTAGAATTAACATAGACACACACGCGTGCACACATACACACACACAGTGAGAACAGGGAAAACATTATCATATACTCATCCCATAAATGAGCAACGAAATGAAAATTAAAATGTATTTTTACTAATCAAGTTTGTAAAACTAAAGGCATCAGTGGCATCTGTTGTTGATAATATTATGAGGACACAAAATGTCTGGTAAAGAGGCTAAATGGCTCATCCTTTACAGAGAACAATTTCCAAATATGTGTGGAAAGAGTGGGCATGTATATTCTAGACACATCCATCATTACCTAAAATCAACTCTAAGACCATAACTACAGAGTATTAGGATTTACAGTAATTGATGATTGTCACTGTTAAGAAACTTTGAAGTATCTAGTTTGGTAAACAGAGGATTAAATAGTTCTGAACTATCCAGCAGGATGCCACGCCACTGCTGTTTCACATGAGTTGAATCTCTATGGTTGAGCACAGTGGGGAACACTTTCTATATGGTTAAGCAAAGAGAGGACCCTGGGTTAGTAAAATGTCTCATGGCAGCGAGCCATTTTCATTGTTTTAAGTTTAGAAGTGGAAGGAGAATGAGATGCATGCAAACCAAACCGCTAATGGTGAGCATCCTTGGAAATGCAGAGATGATCAGAGGCAACCTTACATTTCTCTTTCACACAGTTAAGCAATTATTTGAACGCCATATTAAGCAGATACTCCTTTTGTGATCCAGACAAAAATGATAATTCCCTGCTGAAAAATAAATAACTTCAGAATGGAAAAAAGACTTTGGGGGGAAGTTTTTCAAGCTCATTTATCATTAACTGAAATAAATTTTAGTTGGATTCAAGTTAGGCATAAAAATATTATATAAACACTAGAAAGGGAATAACTTATTAGTAATCTCTGGAGAGAAAAGAATGTCCAAACACAGGGAAATGTAGGAAACTACAGGGAAACAATACTCTTCACTTAACCTAAAAACAGAGAGCTGGCTTTTGTACACCAGAATCATCATGAGTAAAATTGGGGATTTTTTTTTTTTTTTTACAACTCTGCCAGAAAACAGTTACTACTGTGTAGTGGATAGACATCCCAGCATTGGCCTGGAAGTTCCAACCCCCATTAAGGCTTCGGTAATGGTCACGCCCACAAGGCAGGGCTGAGGGAGGAAGCTGAAGACCCAGGATCGAGATGAGGTCTCTCTCTTGGTTCTGGGACCCTGGACGCTGGAGGTAGACCAAGCAGAGTTCTCCAGAGAACACCGCCGGACTGCGCCATACCTTTGCCAGACCCTACAACCTATCCCTTCATTTGTAAGTTACCCCACAAAATAAACCTCCCTTTTAACTACGTGGAGTGGCCTTAATAATTTCACCAATACTACTGCTAATTCATGAAGGCTTCACAGAAAATGTTAAGATAAACAATGGGCACTCATTTTAAAACTAGCCCAAGGAGGTATACAGGTGGCAAAACCATGGTTTTGTTTTTATAACACCCCATCTATCATCCATTTCTAAAAGGAACACAAAAAAAGCATTGGAGACATTTTCTTTATTGTTTTGCCTATTATATTAGCAAAGATTTCAATGAAATAATACTCAGTGCTGGAGAATGGAGGACCTGGCCTGGCTGACAAAGGTACAAGAGAAGAGAGTTGTCGTTTCTAGCTGTGTGGAGAGCACTGGAAATACGGAAATCTTTTACGGTGCACATGGTACAAGATGTGCACAATTCCAATGCATGCTCATCATTGTAGAAATAGAGGGTCAGTGTTCCAGGGAAGCCACTCCTTACCACAGACCCAGAGAGCCTGGAGGAAGGCGCTCTCACCACCAGGGAGGGGTTGAAGACTACATACATTAGGAAGCACAGCCTAGCAGGAAAATCAGGACCCGTGCTGTAAACCAGGGCCACATCCAGTGAACACATTTGCCCTGCTTCGGCTTTCCAATGTGCATGCGGTGTGTTTGGGGTGTTAAACATTCATGCCAACACTCAGTGATGTGAGCAAGGAGAACATAGCTTATCTGGGAATGTAGAGTCAGGAGAGGAGCAGGCCAGAAGTGGAATCACATCTTCTTGGTTTCCTGCCTGGGGAGAAGCAACACATACACATGCAGGTGAGGCTCGATAGGACACTGGCTGCTTCTGTTCCTGTGTCCCTGGGTCACCACATTATCCTAGCCACTTAGGTCTGCCTCAGTTATCACTGTGAACTTTCCCCAAACCAACAGAAGGAACAAGGTAGATTCCAGGAAGGAACCTAGCTCCACCATCTCCCCTACCTACCCAGCCAAGGAAATGGCACATGGCTCTTCCAGGAACACATTATAGTTTAGAGAGGGAAAGATAAAAGGAAGCAAGGATATACCACAGTACTTACTTTTCTCAAAGTATGTATTGTATATACTGTGATATATCCTGCTTCACTTTATTTTTTTACTATTTCCCATTACTTTTTGTAAAATAAGTATTGTGCTATTGTTAATGACATCATTTTGGTATTAATTGCCAAGAGATTTTATTACAATCAAAGTGTTTGTCAGCAACTGTTGGAGACTGCCATGTGTTCTTTCAAGGTGACCTAGGCCCAGGGTCAGTCTGGGAAGGCACAGGGTATGGGAAGAAGAGGCCATCAAAGGCTGGATGAGAAGATACATTAGTTTCCCGTTGCTACTGTGACATAAGGCCATAGACTTCTTGCTAAAGCAACATAGAATTACCACTTCAACCTTCTTTGGGTCAGATGTACCACAAGATCTAGTAAACAAAATCAAGATGTTGACTGCACTTCATTACCAGAAGTTCTGGGTGGGAACCCGGTTCTAGGCTCATTCAAGTCATTGGCAGAACTCAGTGCTGTACAATTCTAGAACAAGAACCTGAGCCTTTGGTGACTTCTTGCCAGAGCTCCCTAAGCCTTAAGAGATTCCTGAGGTTCTGTGTTCTCAGAGTCTCCTCCCATCTTCAAATCCATGTATGGCTAAACTCTATTCTTACTTCAAATCTCTTCCTCCTCATTTCTGCCAGCAGCAGCAGCAACAGTTAGATTTTTTTTTTAATTTTTATTTTGGGTTTTGTCGTACTGGGGATTGAATCTAGGGCCTTATACCTACTAGGCGAGAGTTCTACTAGTGAGATGCACCTTCAATCCTTTTTCCTTTTTCCTTTTTCCTTTTTCCTTTTTCCTTTTTCCTTTGTGTGTGTGTGTGTGTGTGTGTGTGTGTGTGTGTGTTGAGACAGGATCTCATACAGTTGTGCAGGCTGGTTGTCCATCGTTCTGTGGCCCAGGCAGGCAGGCATAAAATTCATGCCTCAGGCTTCTGGGTGGTTGTGATTAAGAATCATCTGCCATGGTACCACCATATTACTGTGAAGCCAGCCAGAGAAGTTCCTCTGCTTCTCTAGGCTCAAGTGAATAGATTAGAGCCATGGAAAACTATCCTGCTCTAGTCTCGGGCTGGCTGATTTCGTAGACTTGACACCTTGTAAAGCTGCTTTTTCACAGTCCGTAGATCTACAATTCACTAAACATCCATGGAGGCAGCAGTATTTTTTAGGGGGGGTCATCTATACAATAATGCATACCATAGATGATCTAGAAGACAAAATAGGGACATAAGCAATTTGGTGACCACTGAATTCTAAAGGATGGAGAGAGAGATGACTGTAAGTTCATCTTTGTGACTGCATTTGACCAACAGACTTCAGGGACAACAATGGCAAATATTCAGCTCTCTCTCCTTCCTGTTCTTTGCTGTAACCCCTCCCCAACATTACCTCTTGTCCAGTGAGGTGTCAGAAGGAACTGGACAGGGATGTGTCTACACTTCAGGAATCAGTCCTTTACCAAGAAGGCAAGCATTACCCAGTGCACACCAAACAGACATCTGTGAGTTCTAATTGACTCCCATCATCATGGCTAATGCATATCATTCATGAACTAAAGCAAATGTTTTATGTCTACAAATTATTCAATATTTAGAAAGGAATTAGGCATTATTATTAGTGTTCCCATTTAAGAAATGAAGTTCATAAAGTCAATCAGTTTTTCCGAATTTCCTGATTAGAGCAAGGTAAGCTGCTTAGTCATCAAAGCTGCAAGAGAAGCTGGGAGACTGGTTGACTGTGAATGCCAGATTTTCCAAGGATCCAGAGAGTACCCTGAGTGTCTTTAAGGATTTTCAGGGGTTCTGTGAGCCCTTGCCTTTTCCAGCTATTTCCCCTGACACCGACTCTCCAGCCAAAAGATCTCATTGCATCAGTTTGAACACAAAAGCAAACATTCAAATCCAGTCGTCTCCTATTAAGCTGGACATTAAAGAGATTTGCAAAAATGTCAAGTGGTATCTCACTAATTTCTTTGAAAACATAGATGTTTTCCAGAAAACATGTGTTATTTATGCTACCACGTAATGGATTTATTATTGTTAATTTTAAGTAATATAAATATTTTTTACATTCTCATTTGTAATCTCTCTGTGTAAACATCAATAAATACAACCCTTATAAACAAATGTTCTTTGGTGCCTTTAACAATACTTAAAAGTATAAAGAAGCCCTGAAACAGTTTTTCACTTAAATCAAATCAAATGTCCTCAAACTGTGGCACTTGGGGAAAGAAGTCCAGCCCATCACCTTTTTGATAAAGGAAGTTTTGTTTTTCAAACATCACCGTGCTATGTTTTCAGTGTAGCATCTGTCACTCTTTCCTCACTCTTTCAAGAGAGGTGAATACTTGTGACAAAGAGTGCAAGGACACAAAACACATTTACTAACTTGCCTTTTGGTGAGAGAAAAAAAGCCAACCTCGATTGACACACTTGATTCAGCACCTAGGGCTTGACACACTGTCATCTTGGTGGGGTGGGTAAAAATGAGGTTTCTGATAAGTGTGAGCAAGACAGGTCCATCCTCTATCCTCTACCAGCGAAGCTTTATTTCACGTCTGGTGTTCAGGGTAAAGTCATTACCACAGCAGCTAGGCCAGGGCTGTAGATATTACGCAAGTAGTGATTAAATAAAACCAAATGAATGAAGCCAAGGTGTGTTCCCATGCTCTATCTAAACTGACCCTTGTCACTCCCTTCTCTCATTAATGAAACACTTTGGAAATGACCTAAGGATCCATTTTGATTTTGATCTGGTAATTGATGAGTTCCCTTCCCATTCCAGCACTCGGAGTTCACCAGCAGGTATCAGTCTCCATAAACTTCTCACTATTGGCTGGCCTCCCTCTCCCCCCAACTCCACACATCTTGCCAGAAGGACTTCTGCAGCATTAACATAATGAAACAACTTGTGCCATACCAGGGTACAACCGTATCCTGTTTCTATGATAGAGTGGAAGGCAGATTGTGGATTGTCCTTACATATTTTGACTCTGTGAACTGTCCAGGATATTTTAAATAATCATTCTGCTTAAAGCACATTGGTCCATGCAAGTCTTGTCTTTGCCCAGTGTTGGTAGTCAAACTATTTGACAATTGATATGGCCTGCCAATGTATTGTTTTTCATTCAATACAGTGGCTGCACCTTAAGCAACTGCTGTCCCAGCTGGCAATTGCAACTCCACAGCTACCAGCAGCAGTTTGGCTGCATGGGCCACAGCCAGGTGGGAATTCTGTTCCGTCAGGCACAGGATCTATCATATGGCTAAAGCAAACTTTATCTAAATCTCTACCCTTCCATGGAACTCAGGATTTAAAGGTTGAGGTGAAATCCTGCTAGCTCAGAGAGGATGAATAGCAAATAGCTAACCTTCTCTCCTTGCTCGTGTCTACCTGATAAAGAGCCGTCCTTCCACTCAGCTCCCACTTAAGAACCGTTGCTACACTTAGTTCCTTCCTACCACTTCCTGTCAGCTACTTGCTGACTCAGCCTCCTGACCCCAGGTTAATTTTAGTTAATCAAACAAATGTAACATGTCCTTACACAGTTAAAAATAATATTCCACAATACCACTGGCTGATTGCATGCAAACTAGCCCCAGGCAAGCATGTGGCTGCACTCAGACATCTAAGCTGAAGGTGAGTCCTACCCTGCCTTCCTGCGAGCCTGGGGAAGGATTTCCTACATTCTTCTTTTGGGATTAAATAAGGCGTGTCACAATATAAGCCACGTTTTTCCACACTCTAATGTACTTAATTAAGAGATAAAGCCACCCTTCCTTAGATCACATGCCTAACGTCCTATGGTCCCATTCTGATGAGGTCTTTGGAGAAGGTATGTAGGATGAAAGAAAAGGCAGGAAAGGAAGCCTGCCCATTCTGCAGAACCATCTTCCTTCACGGAGCCTGTGGTTCTGGCTATTGATTGGCTGGAAGAGATGCACATTTATCTCTCCCTGAACTTCCTGCAAAGCATTTGTGGTGGTACCTGAAAGCCACAGTCATAGAGAAGCAGAGACACAAGAATGAACAGCTTGTTCATTCATTTGGCCAGCGTTTCCTGAGTGCTCCTCTCAGTGAGGGGCTGTGATGTACCAAGACTGAGAGAAGGAAATAAAGCCTTTGACCCTGTGGAGCTTGTCAACCTGTGGAAGGATCAGGCCTGTCAATGGACAATGCCACCAGATATAGTGTGGCTGTGGTGCTGAGCAGGAGGCTGAGGAAACACTGGGAAGAGTTCCAAATTTCTGCAGGCTAGGTCAGGAGAGGCCTTGTTGGGATGCAGCATCCAACTCAAGTCCCCAGGTCAGCTAGGTGAGGCTTCCTAAGAGAGAGGGGACAAAGCTGGGACCTTAGCAAAGTGTGCAAACCCCATGGGAGAAGCAGAGAGCGAATGTGGACAGGGATGCTGTAAACAGGGTCAGTATGACAGAAAGGCAGGACACAGAGTGGAGAGATTAAGAGATCGATTACCCTCTTTTGTAAATACTGTTGGTTTTTGTTGTTTGTTTTTTCTTGTTGTTGGGGTTTTTTTTTTTGGTAAACACTCTTAAGGGGCTTTGTACTTTATCCCGAGGGAGACCCACTGACATAATTTTCTTTTTTAAGTAAGGAAGTGACAAGCTAAGATGAGCATTCTGAAATATCTGCGGAGAACAACAGTGTTCAGAGTCTAGATGAGGACTCTGAGAAACATTACCAGCAGGCTTCAGCCATCTCTGGCAGAGGAACATCCCTTACCTCAGGGCAGCTGATGACCCGTGACAGTGTCTTTCAGCTGTTGAAAGCATTCCTCCTTGGGGGCTCAGCTTTTGTAATCAGCCCTCCCAGAGTGGAACTGTCCTTGGGGAGCTGACTCCAAAACCTCTCTGGGGTTGGATAAGACAACAGAAAGATATCTAGAAGAAAGTCGAGGGAGTGAGTTACCACATTGCAGGTGCCAAGGTAGGAAGTCCATGGCTGCCTCCTGCTGAATTGTCACACGGACTCTTTACAACTGAGTCCTTGCCAGCCTCCTCTCCAGCTGCAGGCAGCATGGTCAAGGCCATAGGCCACCACCAAGGAGGGTCTCCCCTGAGCCATGCTGTGCTTGCCTCATTTGTAACAACCAGCTCTACAGACTCTCCGCTCACAGCATTAGAGCAGGCCACAAAGCGTTCTCACAGTGGGACTAAGAGGAGTGCTGACATACTGCCTAGCTGCAGCAGCCACCGACATCTACATGTGCTGAGTATGACATACCCTCATCTTCAAGAAGTAGGTACCAGTGACTCTCTGTAGCAACTGATGACTCTATAACCACAGGGGATTGCCTACAGGCCCCAAAAGAACCTCCAATTGAATCAATATAAAATGTTGGTTTTGCAAATAACCTATGCATATCCATCTTCTTCCTACACTTTCATCATCTCTAGATTACATGTGCTACCTAGAACCACATGAATAAACAGTTGTTAGACCAGGTTGCTCAGGGAATATAGATGAAAACTATCTCTATATGTTCTGTGCAGACATGATTTTCTTTTCCAAATGCTTTGTCTATGTGGTTGGTTGAATTCATGGCTACAGAGGGCCAACTGTTATTCTTACCATCACTGTAGAGATGTGCACATGGAAACAGAAAGGATCCTGTAGCTAGAGAGTGACAGAGCTGGGCCAGGAACCCAATCCACCAGACTTGAGAGCCCTGCTTTCATCTGCCTGGCCATGCTGCCCAGGGAGCACAGTGCAGGACTTGGAGCCTCTTTCCTCTGTTGGATTCTGCTACAGGAAAGAATCTGAAATAAAGTTCCTAGGCTCCTTGTTTTCCTCTTACAAGGAATCCTGAACTTTAGAAACCCTTTGCCTGGCTGTTGTATTTTGAACATCCTTTGAAATGGTACTGATTTCCTTGGTCTAATAATGTGAGTTTGAGGGTTTCTATGGGAAACTCTATATCTCTAAATACACAATATTACTGTTGGTTATCGTATTAAAATATGGACTTTAAAGCAATGAGCTAGGGATGAGCAAACAACAGGACATCCAAGTGTTTCTCCCATGATTCTCTCTAGTGTTGGACCATTTGCATGGTAACAATGTATATTTGTGGAAGGAAATTGGCCAGGGAGGGAGGACCCAGATGCCTGGGTCCAGAGTCAGGCCATTGGTAGTAACTGCCATCTCCATGTCAGAGTTTCCCCAGGAATAGCCAGTGGCCCCAAGTGGGGCCCCCTCCTCTCTTCCTGAAATTCACAGTTGAACTTCAGGCCAGCTCCTTGAAGGCTGGTCTGGTGTTAATTATGATGCAATCCCCCAGCCATGCAGCCTCAGCAACAATTTCAGGAGTCAGGGTCCATGTGCAAGGCCATTAACACTAAACATGTTTTAATCCATAATTGTGTGAGATTTATTTAATTTAGGGGCTTTATTTATAGTTCGATCGGAATTGTAATGTATTTTCAGCTCTCCGCACTGGGATCTGTCAATTTTTACAGCATCTTTTAATTGTGTTCTTCTAGGCCAGGTGCAAGCAGTTTTCCAAAGCAGGCTGATCAGAGAAGGCCCCTTGTCACGTGGTGCAGTGGGGGAGGGGTGCTGGCCTCACACAACCCTGACTCTATGCCACTATGGGGCAGGGGTACTGAAGCTGGATCCTGATGCTCTGAGCCCATAGCTTAGAAGTCACAGTCTTAAACCCATCCTGGCTAGCCTTTTCCTTCATGCTCTGTTAGCACTTGTGTGTCAGAGTGAATGTCCCCAAATCTCTCTACTGTCCCTTTGTTTTCTCTTTTGTCCACTTAACAAACATTTACTATCTCAGGATGTGTGCCGAGAATGCAAACACAAAGATGTGCAAAGCAGTGGCCAGCCTTTCAGGAATTCTCGGTACTACAGGGAAGGGTAAATCAAAGAGACAGTGGCGACTCCCTGAGCATCTGCTTAGTGCCAGGCACTGGAAGAGACAGTAGAGTCACAGTGCTTACAAATTCTGGGAATTTGGTCCAACCTAATTCATTGATGTGACTAAAATTTGGCTAAAAGCTATATAAAGTTAGCAAGTCAGTCAATGCAGCAGTTTGGGGTGCACACCTACAGATCTCTTGCTAGCCTTCTGATTGCTGGTAAGGAGTACTCTGAGAAGTCTTCATGCATCTTTAAACACTGAGTCTGTTTCCCCACATTATTTTCTTCCAGATCACATACTGTCACAAGCTACAAGTCTTGGCATGAAGACACTAGAATCGAAGTAACGGAGTGGAGGAAGAAAGGTGGTCCTGGCAGCTAGGAACACACTATGGGGAGAGGTTCCTTCAGACATGACCGGAGGAAGCTGTCACCCAACACTGTGCTACAAGCAAGACACTCAGGAGGTCATGGGATGTTAGCCATGTGATTCTGCACTGCCGGAGACCAGAACAATGCCAAGCACATTATCAATAAGTAGCAAATGGATAATAAGAAAGATAAGATATGAAAAAGAAGGCATCAGGGCTAAGGCTTTCCTCACTGAAAGAACTAAGACTGTTTGTTTGCCCAGGAAACACAAAGAAACCCTTGTTATCTCAACCCCTTCCAAAACCATCGAGCTAATGACTTTAGTTAGGAAATCCTCAGAGAAGTTTGAAGTATGGCCATTCTCAGCTCCCAGAGGAGGACTCTATCTGGGGGGATTTCAATAACTCACGGTCCCCAGTTATGAAAGCTAAGAAAAGGAAGGTGCTGGGTGCTCCTGGGAAAAAGATACATTCCTCTAGGTTTGTAGATGAGGACCAGCATGTAAAGATGGAGCAGCTAACAGAAGCAAAACATCGCTCCAGAAGGGGTTTTTCAAATTGTAAGATATGATGATGCAAAAATGATGTGCTATAGGTCAAGACGAGCTTCCAGGTTGAAGGAGTTCTAGATAGTCAAATAGAACACAAGGAGCTCTGGGAATTGTCACCATGCACTGTTGTCAGCCCTTCCTGTATTTAAGCATTTTGTCTGGATTTCCAGCGTTGCCCTGCCTCTGCTCCTTCTGCCTCGCTTAAAAAGCCAGTTAGGAAGGGTTCCTGAGGCCACATACGAGGCCTGAAGGCCATCTGAAACTGTTGAGTGAGGGGTGTCTCCTGATGAAGGCAAGAGAGCTGTGTACTCTGACTCAGATAGCAAAAGGCTCACAAAGCCTACACCCCTCAACAAAGTTCTCTTCTGGGAACAGGGAAAGCAATTTCCTCATGACAACCCAACATGGCTATGATGCTCAGCCCACACAGCTCTGGCTCCTAGGTAGCTCAGCAGTGGGGAAGAAAATACCACCTTTTTGAGGTATATGAGGACATACAGCACCATGTAGAAGAGACGGCACTGGTAGGAAGAGTAGGGAATTTGCTAAGCATTTATTGAGAACCTACTGTGTGCTAAATACTATGGATGGTTAGAAAAGATAGGAACCAAACCAGACTGTCCTTAAGACTCTACCAGAAAAGTGTGGCTGATTACTCTGAAGCTGTCTAGAATACAAACAGCTGGACAGCCGCCTTGGCCAACTGGAGAAAGAATACATTAGGATATCTTATAGACTGATCTACTTCCTTTAATGCCCGATGGTTCTTGAATATGGTGCATTATTTCATCAATTTTCTGAGCCTCAGGCTAGCAGAGATAATACCAACAGTGTGTTGAGGAGGGTTGGATCAAAGAGGAGAACTTGATGTATTGTGTCCTACCCAAAGCTGGGGTTCTGCAAGTGGCTGTTGGTCATACTAAGACAGAAAATGTCCAGAGATGTGATAGATTAGAAGTTGAGGGACTCTAAGATATCAGACTCAGAGAAGGTTAGGGAGGGAGTGTGCATCTTTAAAAGATGAGTTGAATGAGGGAGGGGGGTGGCAGGTGATGGGGGGGCAGACAAAGCTCGGACTCCTGAAATGATCTGGTTTCTACATTCTAGAGGTTCTCAAGGATCCCTGATCCCTGATCTCTATAAATGACTTTGGGAAAGGCTTTCTTTTTCTTAGATTCATAAGTTAGGTTAAGAAAATTTAGGAACACATGACAGGTTATTAGATAATCCTGCTATGGGATGATCCTTCTGTAATAATGAAGCTGTTTGACCTATGGCAAAGCAGGATAAAGTTAGATGGAACAATCAAACTGAAGACTGGGATAAAGGGTGGAGCGGAGCCAGCTGCCCAAGAAGCAAGATGCCAGAGGACTAGTAAAGCCACAGGCCACATGGCAATACACAGATTAATAGAAATGTGTTAATTTAAAAGAGCTAGTTAGTAATAAGCCTGAGCTATTAGCTGAGCATTTTGTAATTAATATAAACTTTTGTGTGTTTATTTGGGACCAGGTGGTCAGAAACAGAAAAACTCTGCCTCTGTTTACATAATCCTTTGTAGGTAAATTCAGAAAATTGTGAGATACCTTGAATGCCATCTGAGAAGGCAAAGTTGATTCCTTAGGTGCAGTGCTTTGGGACTATCACACTGGTCAGGGAAGCCTGGGAGAGCAGCATGCATATATATGTAAGATCTGGTGGAACAAGTGGGCAGGAGAGATTAATGGAGGCGACCTAAGGGAGTGCTGTTTCTAATGCTGGTTGGAGGAGAGGATGCCTTTGACTCTTTGGAGTTCAAAGAATTCAGGACAGAGAAGCAGAACTAGGAGGAAAGGGAGTTTGTCTGGATTTACACAGACTAAGCCTAAAATTCCAGAAGCGAGTTCATATGTGGGAGATATCCTGCCACCATGCACCCAGAGCCCACAGAGAGTGACTGATGGATGGTACAGTGGCAGCTCTTAAAGGTAAGAACTGAACACGTGGGCTGGATAGAAATTCCTAAGGGCGAGAGGGCAAGAAGAATTGGGCCAAGAAGATCCCTAAAGACCAATGAGAAACAGTGGTTCCAGGAGAGAGAACTCTCAAAGGGGCGTGCAGGGGTGTTTCAAGGTCAGTGGTATTCACAGTCAGGGGCTTAGGCCATCAGTCCTGATGGGTGGAGGAAGGGGCCTCTGTTTAAGGGAGAACACTGGTGACCTCGGTAGATGACCAAGTGATTGGTGAAGAACTGATGTTGCGAGCATTGGAAGCCAGTGGAGGAAGTTGTGAGGAAGGCCGGAGGTGAGAGGAGGGGCTAAGCATTCAAGAAGACCTGGGAGAGAAGAGAGAAGTTGGTCCAGTGGGAGCTTGAAGGGAATGTTTTATTTAAAATCTGTCATTTTACACCTACAGCATCAGCAGAAAGACTGAAGACATGAGAGAGAAACCACAGAAGATGAAAGAGACTGGGGCCAGGAGCTCCAAACGTAAAAAGGCAGCAGGAGCCCCCCCCACCCCCCACCCCCCGCCCCCGAGCCTGACACGGGGCATCGAGAACAGTCATTTGTTGTATGACTTGAGACCGGGGTGGGGGGTGGGGGGGTGTACTGGCTTCATACCGGACGGGAGGACCAATATCAGCTTCAGCATCGATGGCTTTTCCAAAAGGGGTCAGTTCTGAGGCCTCCACAGGACAGGCTGCTTCCAGCCTCCTTGCTGTCTCAGAGGAGCGTGAAAAGAGGAGACTGCTGGCAAGCAGCACTGCTAAAGATGGGTGTAAATGTGACAGGTGTACTTGCGGCAAGACCCTAAGTTTTAGAATCTCGAGAGGGTAAAGGTCACGTGTCCTGCGTGCAGACACTATCCTTGGTTTTCCAAGGACTGGTGTTTTCTGATGTGAACAATCAGAAGGTAATTTAAATAAGGTTCTTTTATCTCAGTTTATTTAGTCAGCATTATGTGTGTGTAAATCTAATGACCTGCACTCCTAATGTACTGCTCCGTTTAATTTTTATATTACTTTAAACTTTTTGTGCATTTTAATTATGCAAGTACTACATGAATATATTCTCCTGGTTAAAATTTTTCTGACAAAATAGGTTTTTATCTCCAGGTCTTTACTCAGCCCTTTCCCTACCCAAGGGAAATGTGCATACATATTCAAAGTTGTAATTATATTTTGGGGATTTTTTTTTTACATCAAAATTTTAAATATTGTTTTTTGAACCTGGTTATAGATGTTACAAATCTGTGTTAGTATATTCAAACATACTCAAATTTAAAATTATTTATTTATTGATTGCCATTTTGTGTGTGTTGTATATGTGTGTTGTGTGTGTATGTGTGTGTGTGTGTGTGTGTGTGTGTGTGTGTGTGTTGTATATATGAGTTTGCATGTGCCATAGCACAGATTCAGAGGTCAGAGGACAACTTTGTGGAGAGGGCTCTGTCTTTTGACCTTTTTGTGGGTTCTGGGGTTTGAACTCAGGTTCCCTGGCTTATGCAGCAAATGTGTTAAAGCCGTTTGAGCCACCTCTGTGGTTCCCACTTTAAAATGATGCATAGAACCTTGAAGAGTTTGGAGAAAACGTGCTTTGTCAACTGCCTTCCTTATGATGAAGACTGTCCCCATTTTGTATCGTTCCTCAGTTCTCTTCCTGGTACTGGTTAAGGCCGTGTGCTTGGTGAGGAGACTCCTTCTGAATGTCATCTGTGACAGACACTGGCTGTGTGTGTCTTCACACCTTGCCTTGGCTTGCCTTCTGCATTAGGATTGTGAGTGGGGAGGACTGTGTGGCAGGTGTGCTTTAGTGAATAGTGTATTCAAGTGCATTTAAACATCCTGAAGAGGAGCCACGTCTTTAAGTTGTAACCAAGATCGTGGCTGGGTCATCATGTCCTTGAGGTTTTCAAGAAAGTGAAACAGCTTTCATCACATGCCAGAACTTGCCTAAGTCTCCAGCCTTGTCCTTCTTGGGCATCTTTGGAGACATTCCTGTATCCAGGAATACTGCCTCCAGATGCTGCCTTCACTGTGCTGATTCTTACAGATCATGCCTGCATTTCCACAGTCCGATCACTGTTTTCCACAGTACTGCTCACCCAGAGCCTCTCTGTGGGCAGACACAGGGGTAACCCCTCCCCACAACATCTTGAGTTTTAGTACTGGTTGGTAGTGGAAAGCTTTGCCTACTTGGGAAACTCTTGCTAGCTCCCTGTCTCCCAACCATTTGCTGTCCTTTCCACCCCACCTCTTCACCATTTGAAGCAGAGACATTCTCCCATCTTCTGTCTGCATGTGCCATAGGAATCCCGCCTGGGCTCTCACCTCCCAGACAAGACTTGGGAAGTGACCTACCAAACAAAGACTCTCCTTCCTTTATTCAGAGGTGCATTACATTAGTGAGTCAGTAACATTTGCACCCCTTAAATAGATAACTCCACTCTCCTGGAGCACACCAGGAGCCTTCCCACACGGTAGACCAATTGCTGTACCTTTGACAAACCTGGATTGGAGCGATTTGGGAGAGGACTGAAGGAAATATGTTTCACAGGACTATCCTTCCTAACAGGAAGAAAAGATGATTTTAAAAGACAAAGACATTTGAGATGAGTATGAACCTGCTGCTCTCGGCCTCGAGCAATGGAAGGCTGGACCCCCAAATTATCTGTTTGCTGTGGGTCAGCCAACACCTGGCACCACCACCAGGTTCTGCCTGACCTCTTCTGAAAAGCCCTTAAGGTGAATTCTCCTTGGAATTTGTTGGTTGACCTGCTTTCTAATGTAAGGATTCTTTTCAGCCTGTGAACCAAGAACTGTTCTGAAGGACTGAACACCATGAGCAGATGTGAGTGCAATTGTGGAGCCCTGAAACTTCAGAGAAAGCCAGAATTGTACTGGGCTTCATTTCCTTAGGAGAGGAAAATAATTCCATACTGAACAGCTATGACTATTTTATTTTGATTATATAACTCAAAAATAAATGGATTCCTTGTTTTTAAATACATCAAAATAATATATTTAACTTTACAAAAGAAATAAATCCACCTAAAACCAGATTTGACGCTAGCATACACACATTTTCACACACACACATTTTCACACACACACATTTTCACACACACACACACACACACACACACACACACACACACACACGCTTGTTGACAACTTTTTATTGTCTAAACCTGCCTTGAGTGTTTTCAAAAACCATTCTCTCCCAGTGGAAGACTTCTCTGATCAATTTTTAACATTCGGTGATTTAAAAAAAAAAACAAAAAAAAACCCTAAGATCAATATAAATAATCTCTCTAACAAACACAAAATAGAAATTGTAAAAAATGAATAGAAATGGTAAAGAATTTAGCTGATTTGGCCCCAGGGTTCCTCTGCTCAAGTAGACTTTGGACCCTGAATATCCAGTGAGGACCCCGGAGAAAGCTGTAAGGAAAGCGAAACCTTAAAGAAGAAAGATGGTAGGCTCTTTAAATAGTGTACGTTTGGGTGGATTTTATATATGAAATGAGTTTTTTAAACTCAATGTCTTTTTTTTTTTTTTTTTTTTGAGAATCCTGTCATATGAATCTTAGAGAACATAGCAGTAAGCAACGGTAAGCACCCTCAGTCTTTGTGGCTGCTAAGTATTTAGTTCCGGATTCCAATGCATCATAGACAGTGGCTCCTTCCTGTAGCATCCACACACGCAGGAGCCGGGCCAAGCAGCAGTCCAATCCAGAACACGGGCAGAGGGAAATCTACACGTTAGCTTCTAATGCATCTACCGGGAAGTTATCAGCAACAGTTCTGTTCATAGTTTATTGGCCAAAGTAAGAAACATGGCTAATTGTGATGTCAGAAGGGCATCCCTCCAAAAAGGTTGCATTAGGAACGAAAGCATATCGCCATAGGCAGAATTGCCACCCACACCTCTTCCTCTCTCCATTATGAGCTTGCAAGGCAACACTGGCAAGAGACGGCCTTCCAAGATTGACCCTGGACCGATCGAAAGCCATCTCTGAGACAAACAGAAGTCCCTTTGGGCCTAAGGGTGCCAGTCAGTTGTGGATTCCAGTGCCTGGAACCAAGAACACAAGGCAGGACCTCACTAGACCCGCCCTGCAGTGTGAGTCGGCTGCTGTTTGCCTGGGGTTTAATCTCTCCTGTGATTTGTGCCAGGCCTTAGTGATCCTCTGCAGGCTAGCTGCTCTTCCTCCCTTTGTGTAACTGTCAGTGCTTCTCCACTGATTCCGGGTAACTGTCAGTGGTTCTCCACTGCTTCCGGGTAACTGTCAGTGCTTCTCCACTGCTTCCGGGTAACTGTCAGTGGTTCTCCACTGCTTCCCGGTAACTGTCAGTGGTTCTCCACTGCTTCCCGGTAACTGTCAGTGGTTCTCCACTGCTTCCTGACAAGAACTTGATGGCACAGGATGGTTTGCAGTTAACCCAGACATTTCTTTTTCTTTTTCTTTTTTGCTTTTTCGAGACAGGTCTGTGCAGCTTTGGAGCCTTTCCTGGATCTCACTCTGTAGCCCAGGCTGGCCTTGAACTCACAGAGATCCGCCTGCCTCTGCCTCCCGACACAGATATTTCTTAGACTCAGTTTCTCATCACCAGAATTGTTATGATTCAGGCCTTGTTACCCAGAAACAGTTTTCACTAAAAGACAGTGGGTAAGTAACCTGAGTGGGTGGGGGGGGGGCTACTTGAGTCTTGGTTCTGTGAACTCATTAGATGGGATCGTATACACACACACACACACACACACACACACACACACACACACACGACTTTGTTAACAGGTCAAGATATGGGTAATGTGAGCTCTGAAGGGTAAAGATGGCAGGCAGTGAGGTTTCACTAGGCACACCACCTGTTCTGGTTTGCCGGGGACAGTCTCAGGTAACCACTGTTGGGGACATGTGAACACAATGTATTCTTTGTAGACCTTTTTCCACTCTAAAATGTTTCTTGGCTGAGACAGGAAGTGAAGTAGTTGTTCACTTCTAATGGGAATGGCCCTGAATTAGAACTCAGAAGATCTGCATTGTCTGGTGGAGTGACCCCAGGTCGATGAGGTGAACTGTCTGCACCTCAGCTTTCTCATCTCAAAATGTGGAGAGGGGACATCATTGAGATCATGAGTTAACTCAAAGTGTGTTCTGCTTTTCAGGACAGTAGAGCAGCACCCTCCATCTGCCAAGGAAGATGAGGCCTAAGGTGTCCATCTGCCTGTCCTAAGATGACCATCTGACTGTCCTAAGGTGTCCATCTGCCTGTCCTAAGATGTCCATCTGACTGTCCTAAGGTGTCCATCTGACTGTCCTAAGGTGTCCATCTGTCTGTCCTAAGATGTCCATCTGACTGTCCTAAGGTGTCCATCTGACTGTCCTAAGATGTCCATCTGCCTGTCCTAAGGTGTCCATCTGCCTGTCCTAAGGTGTCCATCTGCCTGTCCTAAGGTGTCCATCTGACTGTCCTAAGGTGTCCATCTGACTGTCCTAAGATGTCCATCTGACTGTCCTAAGGTGTCCATCTGACTGCCCGGGCACTCTGCTGCTATTGACTTCATGCCTTGGGCTGTACCCAAGTACTTTGTTTGGGGAAAGAAAGTGTTTCACAGGAAGCAATAAACATGCGTACTCTTGAAAGTCATTGGCCTGGATGATTTCTGAGGACACAGGTCAGGAATCCTGCCCTCCTGCAGTCACCCCCAAACCCTGACAAGGAGCAGGCTGTGGGGCATCATCTAGAAGCTGGAGGAGGTGGCTTTGTCAGGTCTCAACCATTTCCTTTACTTGAGATAACACCAAACTCCTCACTCTCACCAGCAAGGTAAGATGATAGTGACATTTCCTATCAATTCTTTTAATTGTCTCTAACTCTCTTTATCTCCCAACCCCTTTCACTCCTGGCTTCCCAGACTCCAAAATGGCCACAACTAGACCGAAGTTTCCCTGTGTTTCTGCCTCGACTCTTGGGGTTCCTCAGCTCATCTAGGCCAGTGCCAGTTTCAATGTGAGCTCAACTCTTCCCTAAGGCCTCCCTAATCTGCCACAGCTCTGGGGGACGACACCTCCATGCCAAGCATCAGCACCATGACTGACAGCGCCTGTGTCCTCTTGTCTTCCAGCTCTGAACCCAAGATTCACGTGATGGTGGGACCTGGCTGTTCCTTCCAGCCCCGTTCCACCTTTGCCAATTGTATGGCTGCTTTGTGGTGACTGACTCCAGAGCGATGAGCAACAGGGATGGACTTGTCCCTTCCTGCACGTTTGCTCTTCCTATCAGTGTTGCTGGGGCAGCCCTAGCTTGAATCTCCACCTGCGTCCCCCAGTTCCAGAAATGGTTTTGTGGGACCCCTCTCAGGGGTACCAGTGGCCAAGCTGCTAACTTCCCCAGAGATCAGAGTTTCAGGTCTTCAGAAGACCTCTTTCCAGCTGGAGCCGAAAGCTGTCACCAGGCAGTGGTACCTGCTCTGGCCTGAGCTGTGGCTCCATGCAGAGCTTTGTCCATGGACAGGCAGCGGGGCCAAGCCAGGCACCTGCTGCTCATTCATGCTGTGCCCAGTTCCATGGGACCTCGTCTTGGGTCTCCTGAAGTTCTCAGGATCTGGTGTCCTTTCATTTCCAAGGTCTAGGCAATATAGCTACTGCATATACCAGTTTCCCTCTTTTTCAGGTTTCCAACACCTCTATAGCCAATTCCCCATTTTCCCTTCTCTACATGACAATACCCAGTGACATTTCTTTTGGTCCAGGTTGGACTTTGACAGTCATTTGCTATGAGACACACTTACTTTTTTGTCAACTATGTTGGAGATGTCATTAGTTCCACTCCCAGGCACACATAAGAAATCAACAGAGATTTGTTTGAGAAGGTGTGATATCCGTGACTAGAAGGAAGGATGGATGGTGAAAAGGTCAAGACTTTAGAAGAGCAGACACGGGCTCACAGTCAAGTTCTGCTGCTTTGGGAGCCCTGTTTTCTCAGCTCTAGGGAAGACTGCTCAGTCCTACCTCACAGGTGTGTGGGTTTAAATGAAGAAAGCAGGGAAGTGCCTAGTGTGGGGCTGTGCATATGGCTCAGACTCACAACTAGTGCCCTTCCTTCCCTCTGTGGATCATTGTGAATACTCAGTAGTTCTTATGCTCACTGTGAGGTAGTTGTCTGTAGTGGTATTGTGTTACTCAAAATATTGTGCATGCAAATAAACTTATCTGGGATCAGAGTCAGAACTGCCACAATATTAAACAGAGAGGTTAGGCAGTGGTAGCTCATGCCTTTAATCCTACCATTCCAGAGGCAGAAATCCCCCTGGATCTCTGTGAGTTCAAGGCCACATTGGAAACAGCCAGGCATGGTGATTCATGCCTTTAATCCCAGGGAGTGATGGTAGAAAGTAGAAAAGTATATAAGGTGTGAAGACCAGAATCTAGAAGCTTTTGGCTGGTTAAGCTTTCAGGCTTTTGAGCAGCAGTTCAGCTGAGATTCATTCTGGATGAGGACTGAGAGGCTTCCAGTCTGGGGAAACAGGATCAGCTGAGGAACTGGTGAGGTGAGGAAGCTGTGGCTTGTTCTGCTTCTCTGATCTTCCAGCATTCACCCCAATAACTGGCCTCAGGTTTGATTTTATTAATGAGAACTTTTAAGATTCCTGCTACAGTTGTCCCTAGGTACTTCTTTGCCCTTTGGTATTTATAGGGGGAAGTGAATATCCCTAACCAAGGAGCTAGATTAAGAGTCAGGATTGAGGGAAGATGAGTTACGGTGGTAACAGTTCTCAGATTCTCCTTCACAATGGTTTCCTCTTTTCAACCACATACTCACACACAAGCATACTTGTGCCATGACTTTTTCTGATTTAACGAGTCGTCTTCTCTTTGACATAGTATTTGTTAATAAGCCTCACACCTTCAGCCAGGGAGATGGCTCTGTCTATAAATTGCTTACTGTGCAAGCACCAGAACCTGAGTTTGCATCCCCAACACCCACATAAAAAGTTGAACACAGAATTGGGGAGACGCGCACATGCAAATATCCGCAATCACAGCCACACACATAAATCACATGTGCATGTAGGGCACACACACACATACACACACAAAATGAAGTAAAAACTAAGGATTTTATTCATTTTATCCATACACCTTTGTATTGGAGAGCAGCTGTAGGCTACAGTGTCTTTATCCATGCCATGGGTCATAATTCTCCTCTTGAACAATGCTAATCTTCAATATGTAATTATTATCTTCTCTTTGAAACAGATCTCAGTGCCACTCACTGCCCATTGAGTGGTCAAGAGTTCATGCCCCATCACTTTCTGGCCTCTGTTATGAAAAAAATAATGTGCCATGACCTGCTTGTGTAGAAATCGAAGGCCACGCAGTTCCTTAGCAACGAAAGCTGTGTGTGGTGGGCACTATAGTCTTTATGTCTAGGATATGACTCATGATACTCTAGTATTGACAATATCCCTAATCACAAAATCTCAAACAGTCTTCCCAATTTCCATTTTTGCCTAAGAGTTCTGGAGTGTTCTACATTGTGATTGTGCATTAGGATCTGTCTCTCTCTTTTATCTCCTCAAAAGCTGGTTTTTACGCCTATCTTCTCTCCTTGGGTTTTCTTCCCCACTCTACTCTTGCTGTGAAGCAACAGTTCATCCCTGGGCTTGATGGTGCAGAGAGGACATCCAAGGGGATCTTCACACTGACACCCTTGTGTCTCAGGGTGCTACCGTGTGTGTGTGTGTGTGTGTGTGTGTGTGTGTGTGTGTGTGTGTGTGACAATCTGGAGGGAGGAAGTAAAGATCTGGGGGTTCCATGCAGGAGATGCAGGGCACTGGAGGATGCCAGTGGCCTGGGCTGGAATCAGCAGTCACTTACTGTGCTAAGTGGAGACTCTTGGTGGCTTATGTCGCAAAGCTCCCCCACCTCCCACCGCCCCCCTTGTCAGACTTTAAAGTATCCTCCAACATAAAGGATCTTTGGTAACTCTGGATAGACCCTGGTGGCACCTCCTCCCATACTGTCTGTGACCTTTCCCTCTCTCAGGCTCCCTTCAATCCCCATGCTCTGCTGCAGCTATGCAGGGAATGTCTAAGCCTTAAGCTGACTGAAGTCGATGGGTTGCCTGACAGAGTTTTGTCTTAAGCTTTATAATTTTGTTATTAAGGACTTTGCCTTCCTTTAGTCATATTCTTTTAAAAGAAAAACAGCAAGACCTGCGTCATTGGGGTCCATGGGGTCAGGAGATGGAGGGAGATTTCGGACAACCAGGGCTTCTATCTGTACCTCCAGTTTTTGAAGTTGGTAGAGAGTAAAATGGACTTCTCCCCTGTGATCAGTTCCATGACATTTCACACATAGATTTGTCACCACACCTAGGATCCAACATAGTATCATCTCAGAGAAGCCCATCTACCATCCACTTACCTGGCCTCCTCTTGTCCACACTGGGACTTCCTGGGTAACCCCCCCCCCCATGTCTCTCTGCTAGTATCTTCTAGGGGATGTTTCAGAAATGGAGGCAAAGTGTTACTGATGATTTATATATCTTATTTACATACATAGATAAAAGCACCAGATTTCATATTTTTCTTTAAATAATAAAAAAACTTAAAAGACAAGGTGCATCTCACCTGTGCCATCCCCCCTTGCTGCTTCCTGTTGTCCTCCCTCTTCTCCACCCTCCCCCATTCCTGCTGTCCTCTCTCTTCTCCACCCTCCCCCATTCCTGCTGTCCTCCCTCTTCTCCACCGCCCTCCCCTAATTCCTGCTGTCCTCCCTCTTCTCCACCCTCCCCCATTCCTGCTGTCCTCCCTCTTCTCCACCACCCTCCCCCATTCCTGCTGTCCTCCCTCTTCTCCACCACCCTCCCCCATTCCTGCTGTCCTCCCTCTTCTCCACCCTCCCCATTCCTGCTGTCCTCCCTCTCTGCCACCCTCCCCCATTCCTGCTGTCTTCCCTCTCTGCCACCCTCCCCTGTTGCTTGTGGGGTGGATGAGAACAACTTTAACTCACCTCCATTTTGAAGAATACTTTGCTGGATTTAGAGTTCTGGATTGACAACTCCTCTTTATCCCCTTCAAAATGTTCCTCTCCCTTCTGTCTTTCTTGGGAAAAAAAGCCCAGCTGCTCAAAACCAAAGCCACTTATTGTCCCACCGTTTCTTCGGGGCTCAGATGAGTCTTCTCCTTCCGGATCAGGACCCATCAGTGGTCTCAACAACCAATGCGCTGATCAAAGGTCTATGGTTTTAATCAGAAGGCTCATTCTGGAAAGGGTCAGCGTCCAGCTCCTTCAGTGGCTGTTGGTATTCCTGGCTTCTCCTGTGGCCCATGGCTGGAAGCCCCTCTGTGTTCTTTGTGACACCATCTTCTCTCAGATGGAAGTTCATTTAAGTCAGAAAGAGCATATGTGAGAGTACTAAATATAGTGAATATAGAGATAGAAAGACTGTGGAGCCACAGGAGAGAGTTAATCCATTAATATGGCAGAAGTCACAGTGTTTTATAACCTGATCAGGAAAGTAATAGCTTTATCACAGTCTATTTGTGAAAAGTAAGTTAGGTACACCCTCCATTCAAAGGGAACGGATCTCGCACAGGCTAGAGAGCTGGTATGTGAGTATTATGGCTGTCTTAGAAATGTGCCTACTTATAGAAGCAACTCAAATATCAAACACTGGATAGTTGAAGAAACAAAATGGGGACCATGCATTGCACAGAACATTGTTCATCTTTAAAAGAAAGGTATGTGCTATAATATGTATGAATTTCAAAGACATCAAGAAAACAAAATAAGTCAGACACATATGATTTTAGTTTGTGATACACCCAGAGTAGTCCAAGTCAAACACAGAGAGAAGAATGGTGGAGATGGAGGAGTTGATGCTTGGTGTGTGTGTGTGTGGGGGGGGGGTTTCCATTGGAGAAGATGAAAAAGTTCTAGAAATGACTGATGGTGATTGCTGTACAATGCAGCCAAACACTTAAAACAGTAAATTTTATGTTATGATTTTTTTAGCCAGAATTTTAGGAAAAGAAGAAGAGGAAGGTGAGTAGGGGAAGGAGAAAGAGAACATTTGACACATTGGCCTGTCAAGTATGCCGTAAGATGCCACGTCTTGCTGTCTCTTCTGGTTTCAGATGCTTCAGGAGCAGTGGGTACTTTGCAGACAAGTTCAATAGCACACTGCATGCAAACAGGCCTCCGGCGTCACAGATATGGCACAAAGAAACAACAGCCACAAAGCTAGGAATCTTCTAAGGGGGTCCACCCAAAGCTCCTGAGAAGCATACATTTTGCAGAACAGAATAAGAAAGGCCTGAAGAAGATGCAGGCAAACAAGGCGAAGGTGATGAGCACTTGTGCGAGGCCATCGTGACCCTTGTAGAGCCTGAGAAGCTGAAGCCCAAGATGCCAAAGGGTCCCAACACAAGCTCCACCACTTGCTTTTGCTGATTACCCAAGCTCGGGAAGTGAATTTATAGCTCGACAGCCAAGGGTTGCAGGTTCTGCCAATCAAAGACAGAGGTCCAAACCAAGGCAGGGGCTGCAGCTCCAGCTCAGGCCCAAGTTTCAGCTCCTTCTTCAGCTCAGGCTCCCAAGGGTGCCCAAGGCCCTGGAAGGCCCACAGGGAAGGGCTTAATCTGCCAATGTGAAAACCCCATCACACCCACCTCTTCATTATTTGCTGATGTCCAGTGCTGTTTTCTTGTGAATAAACTTGAGGAAGGATCTGAAAACGAATAAACAAGTGAAAACAAAATTAGAAAAGGCTACAACCCTTGTTTAAATCTAACGGATGCTGTGAATGTTTTTAAGTGACATTTGACACGTGATTAGGTGGAAAGTTCCAACAGTTTCTGTGGGTCACGGTTCCAGTGTTGGCTCATCAGTTTTTAAGCCTTAACTGTGTTCCATTCCTACACTACTCAGTAGTCAGCGTGGGACTTGCTTATTGGTCCATCCCACAGCAAACTTTTCAAGTTCTGTTCTGGGCATGCGCACTGTGGACATAAGCCTAGACAGTGGGCATTTGGAGGAGTCACTTTCCCGAGGACTTCCCTTTCTCTGGTTCTCTGAAATGTTGCTAGCTTCGCTTTCTTCAGTAAACTACATCTTCACTCCTGTGGCCCTGATCTCCAGACCCAAGCGGAAGACAGCAATAGGAAGCAAAAAGAACCCTTTAAAAATATTTATTAATTCTTTAAGAATTTTATGCAAAGTATTTGGTATATTCACTCCACCATCTCTTCCCAGAGCTACATCCTCTGTCTCTACTCATCCAATTTTGCATCTTCTTTTTAATTTTATTTTAGCCTACAGAGACCAATTTGTGTTACCTACATTCTCTTGGGCTTGGGGTCATCCACTGAAGTATATTTGACCTACTGGTGGCCACCCCTTTAAAGAAAACGTTCTCTCCATCAGCTATCAGTTGCCAATGGCTCCTCAGGCAAGGGTGGGATTCTGTCGCCACCCCACCCCCCATCTCCACTGTGGGAGTTTGTCTGATTGAGTTTCTGCAGGTCTTGTGCAGGCTGTCACATTTATCCATGCAACTGTCCTGGGGTTTCTGGAAGGTTCTGTTTCACTGTAGCCATTCACTTCCTCTAGCCCTTACTTCTGAGATGATCCCTGAGCCTTGGGAGGGTGAGGTTTAATACGATGTCTCATTTAGGACTGAGAACTCCACAGTATTTTATTCTCTGCATGATGACAGTTGTGGCTTTCTATATTAATCATCATCTGCTACAAAAGGAAGTTTCTCTGATGAGAGTTGAGAATTGCACCAATCTGAGGGTATAAAAATAAGTCATTAGGAGTCAGCTTAATACTGTGTTCATAGTTTTAGGGCAGACAAATAATAGTAGGTTCATTCCTAGGGCCCACCGCCTGTCTAGTCATAGGTTCCTTGTCCTGATAATGGTGCCTGGTATGGGTTCCATCTTGTGAAGGGGGCCTTACATATAATCAGAGAGTGGTTGGTTACTATAGTAATATTTATGCCATTATTGCATCAGTGGACTTAACTTGCTACCATGGCAGTCATGACTTCAGCTTGCAGGATTCACAGCTGAGTAAGATTGATGATTACTTTTCTTTTTTGGTAGTGTGCATAGCACCTTCCAGAACTATGAAATCTAGCCAGTAAGGATGAAACTTTCAGGTCAGTACCAGCTTGATTTCCCCATCTTCTATGTCTCAGGTATGTGGTGTTTCCAGAAACGGAGTTTCACTGTCAAGTTCTGGAGAATAACCAAGTCTGTAATGTCCTCACATTATTGACACAGTTCCTGGGTTCCCTTCTCATAAGATGTTGGCCCCTTCAGGCCTCCATTGGTGTTCTTAAGGATTAAAGTAAGGAATGATAGCAAATTTCTCCCTGAGTATTCACTGTGTTTGTCCCCAGTCCCTGACCACTGGACTTCTTCTGAAGATTTCTCTGGTCCCGTCCCAATGTTCCTGTGTTGGATTTGTTCTTCCCTTCAGACAGCAGGGCAAACCATGGGGAAAGAATCTTCACCAGCTGCCATCTCATGGCACTTTGGATTCTGGTCTTACTTCTTGGTGTTATTTTTTTCCAGCTCTTAAATGGATGCTTTGTGCACTTCTGCCTAGATGTATTCAATTGGAGAGATAGGTCAGCTCCTCTGCTGGAAGTCAACTTCCCCCCTCCCCCTCCCTCCCTTCCTTGTTTTGCTTTCTAGCTTAGGCTTGCCCCAGGACTATTGGTAGATAATTCTCCTACCTCAGTCTCCTGATGCTGGGTTTACAGGTGTGAGCCTCCACTTCGTTTAGCTCATGTAGAATCATAACGCTTCTATGACTATACCTCGCCAAAGGGCCCTGGCTATCCCCCCCATCTACTCACCCACTGACTCTAAGGATAAGACTAGAACAATCGCTGCTCATCACAGCCATGTAAGAAACGTATCTCATCTTCTCGGAGTTTAGAACAGAATTCCCATGTGAACAGTGGTTCCTGAATTCCACCTGTACACTGTCCCACCCAGCTCACAGAAGACAAATGAGGAATTTGAAGGGTTTTGCATCCTTGAGCTTGTGAGCACGTTATAAGCCCCCCTTTCATGCTCTGGGGGTGAGGCTGAAGGCACCAGGAGAAGTCCCATTTTCAAGCTCAGGTTTGTGGTTTTTGAAAGAGCAGAAAGCACAAAAACACAACAATTTATATGATTGTTCTCCGCTGAAGACTGATTGACAAGATGTCCGAAAATAATCCAGAAGTGTCTTGTTTTCAGCAAATGACTGTGGAAGCTTGGGAGGAAGTTCCCCACTTAAGAAAAACAAACAAGGAAAATTGAAATGGAGACACTGGAAAGAACAATGATGGGGGAATCGGAGAGTGCTTCAGGTTGTTAATGGCATTTGCATTTGTAAAATGAATCTCTCTGAAAACCTGGAAGTGGCCTCATAATTGAAAATCACCTCAGACAGCACATGTCCCCAAACCTGATAAGCTCTAAATTCAGTTGCTCAGAACCATTTTTTGAATCCTCCTAAAAACATGAAGTTGTGAGAACAGACAGAACTCTAGACTTGGAATTATCAAAGACCTTGATATATATATATATATATATATCCTGTAAGGTCTTGCATTAGGAAAGAAATCAAGGCACAGGATAACCCCAGAGAATCAAATTTTACTGAATCTTTTATGTGAAGAAGAAAAGATGGTGTCAGTGAAGAAAACAAGAATTGAAGTGAGCATCATGCAAAGAAGAGCCCAACCAAGGCTGCAAATGGCGTGCACAATTCCAGAGCTGGAAGGCTGCTGGCCAAGGTAAGAGAGACCAGGTCAGGCTGGTGAGGACACTGATGAATAAACACCTCCAAACATGGCCCAGGCAAGGGGAGACTGGGGGAAGAAAAGCACTCACGCTCCTTGCCTAGGTGGCTGAGGGGTGGCATGGCATTGCTATAGTCCTGTTAGTCCTCGGCCAGGGGCTGCTGCCTGCCCTTGGGGATGCCAGGCAACTGACTGTGAATTTCTGGTTTCTGACCATGCATTTGAGATTTATTTTCTGCAGCTGTCCTTGTCTTAACCATGTACTCTTTTTTTCCCCCGGGGTTGGTTTCTAGTTGCATTGGGCACCATGCAGCCTGTCCCTTGGGCAGCACATGGCTTCTGAGGTTATGGTGTTTGGATTACCGCTAGTTCTTTGCAAGGACATGTGCTGCATACTCCCTGTAGGATAAAACATGGCAGTGCAAGTTCAGGACATAGGCCAGACCTCCAACCAAATGGCATTTACAAACAGCAGCTTGGGAAGTTGCTATGTATTGGCATTGCCAGGTTTGGGGTCAGCATGCTAAAGCCAGGACTCATTATGTTCCTACCATGCCAACTTGGTGCAGTTAGCCTAACTGGATCATTTCCTGAGGCCATATGTTGGTCTTTAGGGGAGGGAAGTCTTCATGTGCCTGATGGCTCTGAGCTCTGCCTGGCATGGTCCTGCTTTGGGCACATTTCTGTAAATGAAGTAGAACAGTGAGCCTAAACTGTGCCGGAAACTTAGAGTGGGCTTGGGTACTTGTTGCAGAGCTGTTTTGGTTTTTTGTTTGTTTGTTTGTTTTGTTTTGGTTTTGGTTTTTGGTTTTCCTTCCCAAGCAAGCCTTCAGAAGAAGGCCAAGGCAGCTCCACTGTGTGCAAGGCCGATCCCCCCGCCTCTGCCCTCGCACACAAATAAAATCAATAGAAGGACCTAGAACACCATAAGTTATGTTTCTGGGCTGTGTAACCTGTATTCCCATTGGAGACCTATCAATGTGAACTAGCACTGTTGGGAAATCTCTTCAGCGCCCCTCCTAATCAATACCTCTGTTCATTATACATCTCTGATGAATATGGGTAATGATTGGGTGTCCACGAATCAGGTGACTAAAAATAACTGTGCCTTGCTGAGGGTCGATAGCCGTCCCCCAGTATTACCTCAGGCAATTCGATATTCTCAGCAGCCCCTCCCAAGCTCAGTCACTGTGGTCCTTTCTTGTCCCCACCAATAGCTCAGCTTTATCCTTAGGGACTTTATTAAATTAGTAGCTCTTAATCTACCGTCACATTGTCAACGGACACAGAGCAAACCAGCAGGAAGCAAGTCCTGCCATGGCTCAGGACAGCACCTGGCCACAACCCTGGCTGTTCTGACAAGCTTTGTGCTAGGACCTGTCTTCATGGATGCCTTTTCACTAAACAGGAGGTGCCTCATCATTTAATAACATTTAAAATGACTTTTTTTTTAAGGAGAAGGAGCTGTGTGAGGGAGAATTCTTGCCAATTACAGACGTGTTATGACAGATGAAGAGATCATAATTATGCCTGGAATCCCTGCAGGAGTGTGTTAACACATCAGTGACATTCATAACCACACATCTCAGAGGTGGCTGCTTCCCCCCAGATCACTTAACCTTTTGTTTTTTTGCCGACACCCCAAGCATGTCTCTGAGTGCTTGGAAGCCAAGGAAAGAAGCCCCACCAAAGCTTAGTGGCTGGCTCTCTTAATGCCATGGGAAGGACCATTGGTCAGGAATGCCTGCAGCTGGCCAGCTACTGGGCCTGGCCACACACAGCCTGCCCAGAGGTTTGGGCCAATGGGTTGCTGTGGTGTGGGGGGGCCATGGTCTTGCCTACAAGCCAGAGGAAACAGGGTAAGTAAGCAATCTGGATCCAGGTACAGAGAGCAGAGAACACCCAGTTGGAGGGGAGGCTTTGGTCATGGTCTCCAAAGGGCTGCTTTAAATATGCTTGCCTTAAGAGATGGGGCAAGATTAAACTCTGAGGAGTTGAAAGCACCTTTGATATGCTTCTTCTCCTTGGCCCACAGCAGTGTGACAGGAGAAAAAAATTCCACCAAATATGACATCTTTCCTTCTGATCATTTTATTTCTAGATTTTAATAAGCACAATCTGAAAAAAAAAAAAAAAACCCACAAGACCCGGCAAGAGAATATGCACCAAGAGGCAAGCATTTAGTATGAGAAAAATCTACAGTCCTCACTCCTGAGGTCTACACGTTAGAGGGCCAGGGGTAGGGGTGGGTTGGGGTGGGGTGAGGAGGGGCGTAGGGGGAAGGAGATGCATGTGCTGGAAGTTACGGCACCAAGACCCCAGTTCTTCCTTTTGTCTTCCTTGCCCAAAGGAGCAGAGCAAAGGTTTTTTTTGGGGGAAAGGCTTTCTAGAAAGACACAGAAGAGGCACCCCAAAGAGTGAGCTTCAGTGAGGAAAGTTTGAGGCAGTGTCTGCCTGGTTCTGTTGGGACTGGCCTAGATTTCTGGGCCTCCAATCCAGCTTTAGGATCAGAGCAGGAGATGAGGTGGCCTCCCGAGAGGCCTCTTAATAATACCATGTTCCAGTCTCCTGTGGAGACTGCTTCTAAGTCAGCCAAGAGCAACAGAAAAATGGAGTGACTGGCATCGGGCATCACAGGTAGAGCTGTGAAGGACAACTTAGGAGTTTCTTGAGGTTTCTTCAAGTCAAAAGGCCAGAAGCTTTCAGTGACTGATAAATCTTTAATATAAAAATTGTACAAGAATTTTGATACAAATTACAAGAGGTATTTGGACAAAATATGAATAAAATTCCATTTACATCCCCAAACCCTTATGCATTTTATGCAAAAGACATACTGTAGACAGTTATAGTACAGAAAATACAACAAAGAAAATAGTAAATAAACAATTTCAATTACCCTAGACTGCTAATAAAGACAAACCACAAGGTGAAACAAAACCAAACCATCGATTAAAATACATACAGTATTCATGAAGCTACCGACGTCACAATGATTAGGTCTGGGATGCACACTGTCCCTCTCTTGGTGTAGCTGTCTCTCCTGACACAGATGTTGGTTCTGCCAGAGGCTGTGTGGAAGAGACCTCGATGCATGCAAATGAGAACATAAAGAAAAAAGAGCAAGCTTCTAAACTCTAGGTGAGAGAGGGACATATCTGGGGCAAAGTTCCTTTCCCTCAGATATTTCAATTCCCTTTATCCACTTTGAGTATGGAATATAAAAGCTGAGATTAATGCTTTTGTTATTAGAGATGCACCAGAGAGTTTGAGGGGGTCGGGGGTCGGGAATAAAGTTCCATGTTCTCTTAGGCAAGGGAGGGATCTCTTCACATCCCACAGACCCACGTCTTGCCCCGTTTCTCAATCATCTTGGCCCACCCACTGAACCACACTGAGCTCTCCCACGACTGTTCAGACTGGCACTGGTGGAAACGGGTAGCTTCCTCCTCAGTGAGACAGCAGAACCAAAGTTTGCACAGGAAAGTGAGTGCACTGTATACAAGGAATCTTAGTCCTATCGTGTTAATACATAATACTAGACCATCTCATTTGCTTAATTCATGTTATGTAAACCTGGGCAGGGTAGAACACACACATCTCCAAAGTGATCAAAGCCAGGAAAAGGGAGGGAGTGTTCTACCCACTTGCCCCAGAAAAGATTTATTTTTCTGGAGGGGAGTGGGTGCCATCAGGAGAGCAAAGGGCAGAAGTGAGGATGGTAGAAAAGCTGGAGGAGAGTAAGACAGGCAATGGAGGGATGAATGACCTGTACAAAGACATGCAAAAATGCTCCAAGTAGAGTATGAGATTTAAAAGAACGAACCATCTTCGTTTATACATCTCAAGTGAACCTACTAACTCAGCACATTGGCTGGGAGTTCAAGAGCATCATGCCTCATGAATCAGTGATTCAGGAGTAGGTAGGGGGATGCTTTGTCTCCTAGCAAGGAAGAGGCAGGCAAGTCAGTGCCCACAAAGACAGTGCCAGGGTAGTCCACCTGGCAGAGTGGGTGGGGGACACCATGAGGGCTGGAGTTCTCACTTCTTGAAAACCTTTCCAGGGCCAGCAGAGTAGAGCTCTTTGCCACACTTGGGGTCTCCCCAGGGTCTCCTCCCAGTCCCTGCATTCCATAACAGAAGTGGGCAGAGCCAGTTAATAACTGATGCCTTTGCTGTCTTAGTGGTGTGTTTACTCAACATCACATTTGGCAACAGGAAGCCCTAATAAAAATCATGGTACAGCACTTAAAGTCTCTCTAACTTGAAGAAATATACTTTTTTACAGTCTACTTCTCTCCGTTTTTGTTAAAATACCATTTTCTGCTCACCCTTCCCTTCAAAGATTCTTTAAAGAAAGCTAAATAAAGCATTAAGAACTATAAACTGTCCTTATGTGTCCCTGTTACTTAGAGCTCCGGGGACAAATCTAATATTTGCTAGCAGAATTTGTGCAATTTTGGCAACTGAGTCTTTAATTACAAATTTATTAAGATGTTTGGTAACTGCTTATTATAAATACACGAGGGGATGTAAAAAACCATCAAGTCAACGAACTGTCTCTATTCAGACCCCAAGTCCTTTTTCAAAGCGCTTTTCTTTTCAGTTCTCAGGCTGGTTCAAGACGTGACTTAGCACCTCTTGGTCAGCACAGACCCGAGGCTTCCTGTCCCGAGATCTGCTGTCTTCCTTTCCTTGCAAAAGTCTACAAGAAAGACGCCACCTCCACAGGTCACCTCAGGTGACTAACCCCTTATCTGAAATGTGACTTTCTGCCTGGTGTTCCATGGTGGTGGGCAGCAAGCATGATGGCCCTTAGCTCCATGCAGAAGGTGTGCAAACACAGCTTGCATTTCATTTCATCACCAACGAGCCACTTTCGAGCTACCTTCGAAGTAGTCTTGTATTCAGAAATAACCAACATGACACATTACTTGGATTCGAGGTATTCTGGAACATAACGTTCTGACCACACGTCCTTCAGGCCTTGGCTCTTTGATTTTGTAAAGCTCACTATACTTAGACCTCTCCAAATTTTCCAACATGGAGAATTTCTCTTTCACACCTAAGCTCTTCATTGTTTTAACAGCTGAAGTTGAAAGACTAGAGCCTTATTTTATTCTGATTGTCAGCTCAGTTTGGCAAACAAAGGTTAATCCATCTTGTTAAATTTGGATTTAGAGTCTATTACTGAAAGATAAATGTATATATTTAGTGTAATGGTTTGATGCCAAAGATGTAAACACCCCAAACAATGTTTTTCAGCCACCATTCACAAGCAGTTTGTTTACAACACACACACTTTTTGACAAGGAAGAAAGGTATTTTTAATCCTTTCCTCACAGAATAAGGACAACCTAATTCTAGTGATACCCCTGATTTGTGGGGAAATGTTCTCCATTGCATGGCCACACCCAATACTCCCCAAATGGATGGGCATGGGATTGAATTCCTGTTTCAAAGAAATAGAGAGCAGTCAGACTGTGACTCTCTACTGACACTTTATGAAAGACATCATCCTTATACTGTCCAGTTAATCGCTGGGAAGAGCATGTAGAAGCAGCCTAGTTTCCTAAAGACACAGGAGGTGTGCATGTGTGCTTCTGTTGGGAGGCAGGGGAGAGAGAAATGGCAGAGATAGGAGAGATGGGGGTGGCAGGCCGATTGTGAATGAGTGTGTACAGCAGGGAACTGTGGGGAAGCCTGGCCCTCTACTCAATTTCCCCTTCACCAGGGATAAACAGGCAATTACGCATCCTTTTATATTTGATGGCCAAGTGCTGAACTGGAAAGCACACTATTAGTTTGTGTCCCTTCAGGGCCAGGGCAATAAGCAGCCAGGAGAGCTGGGGCTGAAGTAGAGGGTGCTGTCCGCTGTTAGTGTGACAGTCTTGTCAGCAGCGCTCACATTACTGGAAGGTAATAAAGTGACAAGTAAGTTATTAGAAAGATATGAGGTGAAATTGAACTGAAGCTTCTTGCTGCTCGGCCCTGGCTTTTGCCTTTCCTCTTTGTAATGGTCTGCTATTTGTTACAAACTGAGCCTTGTCCTGAACCCTACATAATTTTTTTTTCCTGCAGTAAAGGTCAAATGAATTTACAAGAACACTTTGGAGAAGAATTAAGATAGTTTTATGACAACTATAGTGTGTTGCTTCAAATATATGTTTATATATATATATATATATATATATATATATATATATATATACACACACATATATAATTATAATGAATAACACTGACTCAATTTAGTCTCAATTTAGTATACTTGTAAAAATGTTGGACTTTTTAGCCCTCTGTTATTAGGCATTTGAAATTTTAAAAAATAAATGTCCAGAGGACAGTATTTGTCATCCAATTATTGCAGAAGGACTGTAAAAATAATTCTGTGTAAAATGTGGGAAGACTGCGGATAAAAGGGTGCGAGGGAGGCTGGGCGTGTGGACAAGAGCACGGGAGATGACCTACTGGTCAGCTGTACTAACAGGCGCTTCACACTATCACTACAGTGAGGGCCTCTGCAATGATGGGAAGAGTGGGCAGGAGCCTGGGGCACATCAGATATATTTTAACAGTGACAGGAACAAGAATGATAACATTCTGAGGGAAAAAAGAAATTAGTTGCCTTGTACCTCAGCATCCATTCTGATTCCAAGATCAACAACCACAGGTTTTATGATCACACCTGTCTATGTTGCTGCAGTATATAAATGCAAATCACTTGCATGTTCTCCACTCATCACAATCAGAAGCAGGATTAATGCTTTGTGGTGGTGGTGCACACCTTTGATCCCAGCACTTGGGAGGCAGAGGCAGGTGGATCTCCATGAATCTGAGGTCAGCCTGGTCTACAAAGAGAGTTCTAGGACACACAAACCCTGTCTCAAAAAACCAAACAAGAAAAAAAAAAAGTAGGTTTCATCTCCGGCCTTTAACCTAGGTGACTCCTTGCATTTCTGTTGTCCCAGAGGGACTCTGGCCTTCACTTCTCAAAAAGAAGAGCAACCCTAAAACTCTCAACTGCCTTTTCTGGCTATCCTGACCCTTAATGAACACCTTAAGATGTCTGGAAGTCCTCCCCAAGATGTGTTCAGTGACTCACCTGGTCATGGTACGGTACTCTGCAGGACACTGGAGGATGTCTTGGCATCCACCGTAAGGCAGGACTGACTTAAAGATTTTTCTCCTGGACAAACACTTGCAATGCATGAACTCTTTTCCTTTCCAGCTACCCTCAAACCAGGGCCAAAGCCGATTCTCTGCTACAAGAACTGCAGCCCTGCCAGCAGCTTTGGGCACCTGCCTTTTATTGGCACCTCCTTGCTCACTTAGATCCCTCCTAAAAACAATGACCGAGAGGGAAAGAGCGAAATCCACTAATTTAAATATTTCTAGCTCGGGGAAAGGCAAAGTAATTAAAGTTGTCATAATTTGAAAAAGCTCTAAGGAACAGTGTGGTCACAGGACAGAAGCTAGGCTCTCTCCTAGGTGACCTGCTCCTTTACAGGAGCAGATGCAACCCGTCTTAGGAAGGGTGGATTCTGTTCTGTCACTCAATGTAACTCAATGCCTGCAGACTTGATTCAATCAAGGACTGCTCAGGTATGTGGTGTCCATCTCAGTCTGATTATTAGCTTGTCTGTGCTTGTACTGCTGAGGGTCCCCATTTCATTCATTTGCCTGGCATAGTATATGGAGTACACAGAGGAAGAGGGGCAGGACGCCATTATACTAGGTAGCATGTATAGTTCCTCCTGAATACAATGGAGGCATGATTCGAAGCCAGCCCATTCTTCATAGATTCAGACTTCTTTTCCTTCTAAGAACAGCATGTACACTTATGGGCTGTAACTGGTTAAACGTCTTTCTCCTCTTACTGGAAAGGCCTAGAAAGCCATGACCAAAGAAGTCACACAACCTGGATGGCAACACTACTATGCTAACACTGGTTTCTAAAAAGATGTTAGTCATGTTGAGAAGGAAAATGTTTATACATTTAAACCTCAAGGAAGGACCGGCTGACCAGGGGAGCAGCACTAAGACTGGGGATGAGCTGCACTGAGCTGGTTTATTTAAATACAATTACTAGCAGAACAAGAATGGCAGGCTCTTTCACCACACTTTCCAAGCCAGATTACTTATCTTTTTCCTTGCTCTCCCCCCACCCCTCCAGAGCATGCAGATATTCCCCAAAGTGGATCCAGCCTTTCTAATATTTACAAAAACTTAGTTTAAAGTGATCAAAATAGTATACTTCAACATTAGCTGGAAAACATGCACAACTAATATTGCCTTAATTATGTACCAGTGATAAAACTTGGGGAAAAAAAATCAATCAAATGGGAGAAAGCTACTTGGATGAAAACCTATGTTCCTATTAATTTTCAGCTAGAAAGGGATGGATGTAGCTAGAAACTGTTTGGGGACAGGAAACTTGTATAACCGAACAGACAAGCAGGAATGGGGGACAGAGGTAAAGAGTGTGGCAGGTCAAAACGCTAGTCTCCTTATCCTACCTATTTGCATGTATGCCTTGGGGCTACTGTCCTCAGGAGAAATAGTGGTTAAGCCAAAGCACTGTACTCAGGCATGCCGGGAACGAGCCATGCTTTGGGAGCAGAACTGGACATCTCATGAGTCTACATTTCATGTGCTATATCCACTGACTTCCCCTGTCCCTTTTAAGCGAATAGGCTTTATCCTGGAATATTTAGTTGTGAAAAGGCCACCATTAACAATGGGGCACATGAGCACATAAGGGACATACTTTAAAAAAAAGTGCCAGCTGCCCAGGACCTGGTGCCATTTCTAATGAACAGGGGTACACATTAGAGTCTGCCAGCAAGGGAAACACCACTTCTTGAATCTCATTACTTCTAGACCTTTTCTAGCTGGCTATAGACATTAGCCAGGTGTGTGGCAAGTGAGAAATGCTTGTTCAGAGCCTGGGTTGTTGGCTGAGGTGACTCCTGACAGCTAGGTGATTCACTCAGGAGAACCATTTGACATTTTACCTGACATTCCATTAAACACACTAAACACTGATTTTGTAGAGATGAATTCTCACATCTCTAAGAGGGTAACACTTGAAAGTTGTTCAAACATAAATGCATTATTAATGTTCACAAAACAAGGTGTAGGTTAGTCTCCACACAATCTAAAAGACAGTTTCCACACTTTCTGATGAGATTGTAACAATGTGTTTCAATCCTCCTTGAATCTAGCACTTGATACCAGACAGCAGCACAAATAGAGAAGCTAAGAGAACCAAATGTTTGCAAACAAATGTTCATTATTCTATTTCAGTCTTTCACAAACATACTGTACAGAGGCTTGTATGTTATAAAACAAAGGAACACATCTGTTTGTTCAGTTTAACACGACACCAAAATAAAGCAACTAAGCTTTGAGAAAATCAAAGGTACAAGGAAACAGAACAGTTAGTACTAATTCCTCAGCTTTTTACGTAAACATTTGTCATTTAACAGACATTGCGCGTGATAGTTTCTTTTGTACTACAAATGCTTTTGGTCTTTCCTCGCAGTGGAATTCGTGAAGGACACAGTGGACCCCATGGCATCTTCAGAAAGAGACAAAGATAACGCTTTAGGAACACCTAGCTCATCTCTAAGAGTCTACTGCTTGGAAATTCTCAAAAATAAAAAAAATCCGGAACCCCCAATGAACGATGCTTAATTTTGGAAAAAAAAATAAATACTGTGAGGTACAATAAGTCGCATAGGAACAATAACAGAAACATATCAACAGTTTCCTTTGGCAAATTTAACGGAAGCGAATGCTGATGTGAACACAGAAAAAAAAAATGATAAAACATGAAAATGGAAATGATATAAAAAATTGAAACAAAGGGCATTTCTAAGTTTTAGACTGTTGGGAGAAATGTTTGAGGCCATTAAATGCAGAAAAGAAATACATTCTCTATTATGTAGTTTGACAAAATACTAGGGTTCACCCCACCCCACCGCCACCCCCCCAAAAGAAAATAAGACAACAAAACCCATTCTGCAAGCACACCCCAGCAGTCCTGGCTGTAGACAAAGTTGAGTAAATATCATCATTTAGTCAGTATGCTGTGGTGGCCGAGGCTGCCGAGGTGGTTAGCCAGCTCAGGCAACACTGTAAACATCAGAAACAAAACAAAAAGGTTTGGAGCAATCCCCCTCCAGCCCTCCCTTGTTCTTACTCTCAATTGCTTGGTTTCAGGCTTGCTTTCATTGCTCTGACAAACTCGTGTGGGGAAACACGAAACACTACCCAGTGAGAGCCTGTCCTCCTCTCTCCGACCGCTCGCTCGCTGGCTGGGAGAGGAGCGCTGCTCAATTCAAGTTCAGCACGTGTTTCCTGAGCTCCCAAGAACAGCGGCTGTGAATCAGCTTTTGGTTTTGTCTATTAAGTAGGCCCGACTTGCAGTGCCACTGCAGAATTTGTGACAAAATGAGACAGCCAGACAACAGACTAAGCCAGCTCACACTTTTTCTTCCTTTTCAAAGGAGAAGGGTTAGGGCCTTGGAAATGAGTGTTCAACTCTTACTGTATTCGGCTTTGTTCTTTAGTGAGTAATTCGGGCTATTGTGTCCTGAAATATTATCCTGCCTCTACAGAAGAAATGCCTTGGCTGTTTCACACCACCTTATTTTGTTTCCCTTTTATGTCAGGTAACACGTATGGAGGAAGGATGCAATGCTGATTCTAGTAGCATTCGGCACTCGAAAGAATCACATGGTTTTTTTGTTTGCTTGTTTTTTTGCTGTTTTTTAAAAGCGGTTTTCTGTGGCCAAAACGTTGGCCTGTGGTTGTGTTGAGTGACTAATTGTATTTTCTTTTCTGAAAACTTGTGCAAAGTTGGCAGTTCTGTGTTAACACTAGTACTTTTTGTTTGGCATTTGTGCCCTTTACTGACCAGATCATTTTTATACAAATGGGTTGTTTTGTTTTGAAAGAAAGATACTGAAGTATGGCGATAGTTAAAGGATAAAAAGAAGCACGGATATTACACATCCCCTTGTAGTGTATGAAAAAAGTGCATGGCTGGATTTATGTACTAGTACAGGACATTTTAAAAATCAGGTCTGTGCTGTGAAGCATGCCAGCACGTCTTTATCACTCTATCTAACAGGTAGTAAAAACGAGACCATGGGATTTTTTTCTTTTGTTTTGTTTTTTTAAGAAAATGTGCATTAATGTTAACAAAAATGAATAGAACTAGTCAGCAAACTATTTATTTCCTGCATATCTAACAGCTGGATGTAACTGTCAAAACTAAAGAGAGTTCAACAACAATCAATACAACTGTTTTACATCATTGGCCTCTCAAGGCTAAATATTTACAGGTGAATCTGCCATGCTTTAATTAAAGATGCTCTCCAAACCTTAAAGTTCACAAAAGACAACTATAAGAAGTTCCTTTTTGTTTCTTTTCTCTTTTTTCCCTTTTATTTTTTATTTTTGTTTTTTTTTTGCAGGCAACAGTCATAGGTACAACAAAATGTCTCTTTGGAGAAGACAAAGAATTATTCTATCAAAATTGGGGCTAGGTGAACACCTTATATGTGTGTTCTTGTGTGTTTGTGTGTTGAAAGGGGTACTTCTGTTTTTACCCCAAGTAAAAGATCCACCCTCTCCCAAAACTATAAAGGAAAAGAAAAAAATTCAAAAGCACCTAGTGTTTATCATTTTTATCTAAAGAAAAGGAAATATGTGTGTGCACAAGTGTAGACATGTACACATGTCCACACACACATATGTGCCCCGCTATGGGAGCACACACTGGCTATGGCAGTTCAAACATGTAGGCCATCTGGTGAGAGCTGGCATTTGGAGTGTCCGTTCTGGGACTAATCTATGGAAGGGAAGGGGATGTTTTTGTGGAGATTAGGGTTCTGACTATGCCGATTGCGGCTCCGCACAGAGGAGAACATCATGTTGCAGCCTGGGACTTTGCATTTGTGCATCTCTCGCAAATGCACAGTTTTGTAGTGGACCCTCAGAGTCCCCTTGTTGCTGTACATTTTGTGGCAAATGTTGCACATGATCCCACTGTTGCTCCCAGCCAAGCTGCTGAACATAAGAGATCCTGAAACTTCGGCCCCGAGGCTGCCGGGGAGGGTGGGAGCCTCAGCCTTGTGTGCGGATTCCCCACTGTCACTAGCCCCGTCAATGTCATCAAGAAGAATCCCCTCGTCGCTGCCTGCATCGGATTCTCTGGAGGAATGGACACTGCTGCTGGACTGGAGGCTGGAGGTGGTGCTCAGGTCGAGGACCATGTAGTCCTCTGCCATGCCTCTCCCATACCCATTCAGGTGGGAGTCTTCTGTCCCTGCGGGAGAGGAGGCATCTTCCCTGACATCGAGCCCCAGAGGGTGCTGGGCACCATAGATCTTCATCAAAAATTCATCCCGGAGGTCCTTGCTAAGGGAGGGCTGCGATGAGTCCAGGCCCATGTCATCGAGTTCTTTGGTCAACAGTTTACGATGCAGGTTTATGTTGGCACTGTGTCTAGGAAAACAAGAGGGAAGGGGGTGGGCACACAGGGAGTGGGGAAGGGTGAGAAAAAGGAGAGCATTTTAAAATTGATTCAACTTCCATTAAGCACCAAATAAGCACATTCATTCCTAATTACACCATTATAAAAGCAAGCATTCCCTACATCCTCAGGACCTGGGATTGAGTGCAGGTGGGAGGTGCAGAAAGGGGAACTTTCCACTGATGTCATTTTTATGAATAAGCTCTTCAAGGGCAGGATGAATGCACACTCAGGCACTCTTTTCTCAATGGCTGTTCCGTTAGTGCATCAGCCACAGAGGACCTCATAGCAGATGTCTTAAACATAAAATTAGTGCAGGATAATAAACATGAAAAGGGTAAAAGGATGGAAACTCTGTTTGTCTAAATGGAATAATTTACTTAAAATCAAAAAAGAACAGCAAACAAACCTTTTCTAGTACAGCAAATACCATAAAAAAGATCTGCATTTTTAAAAAGTACATAATTTAGGTTGAACTTAAAAAAATCATCTTCCCCACTCTCCTATATTTCATGTTTTAAGTTTAAGAAAAGTCTCAGCAAATTAGTAACTTAAAATAATTAAAAAGGTTTATTTATTTATTTATTTGCGACATGAATCTTTTTTCAAACCTGTCTGGAATCCCACCCAAATCTAATAGCAAAAATACATTTAGTTTTTCAAAAGTTGCTACATTTTAGTATTGAACTGTCTTCATCAAATAATGCTACTTTAAGGTTTAATTCTTTAAAACATAATCTGATAAATTATTTTATAAAAAAATAACCTCTACCTCCCCCCACGAAAATATCCAAAAGGATATAAAATAAAAGCACAGTAAGTTAAAAAAAAAAAAAAAGTCAAGCACAATGACATAGAGTCCCTTTAATTTACAAACAAAATCTCTGGCTTTGACAAGCAAAGTCACTGAGAGCTTTGCTTGTGTTAAAAAGGGTGAGATTCATTCCCAGAGCATCTACAGGGACCTTGAGACTCACAAAGCCCATGTCACTGTTTATCTGAAAACATTGCCTTTGTATTTACACCCCCCACTGACTTTTAAAGCGCCCTTGGGCATATACCTCTCTTCACCTGCAAAGGCTCAGTTGTTTGCCAAGTACCTAAATTGAAAGCTACCCTCCAAAAAAACAAAGTGATAAAGAAACAGGGAAATAAATTTGCCAGCACTGGCTGCTGGACATCTTTGAGAAGTTAATTCTGATGATAGAAATAACCTAAATGGCCAGCATTAAGTTTCATGAGCCCTCCTGGTTAGATTCAGAAGTCACTCCAATTGGGAACAAGCATGGCTAACATTTCCTAGAGAAGTGTGAGAGGTATGTGCCTCCAGGGCAAGAAAGGGGGGGGGGGAGAGGCTTCCCACCTTTCTACACAAGACAATCAGCACTCTGGGTTGAGGGGTGGAGGGTGGCAGCCCTCTCCACACTGCACTTGGGAAGGCTGCGCTTACCTTGTGACATTAAGATCAGCTTTCTAATCTTTTGCTAAATCGATCACAAAAGAAAGCAAGAATGAGAGACAGAGAGAGAGAGAGAGAAAGAGGGAGAAAGAGAGAGAGAAAACAAATTCACATTCTAGACATCCAGCTTTTAAAAACTTAAACAATAAAATAGGGATTTAAAATGTTGTGATCATAAAATTATTTTCTGTCATAAGTGATCATCTCATATGTTGTCTTGATTTTCAGATCACCTGCATGATCCAAAAACCATAAATCAAATCAATAAACCAAATTCAGAGCATCAGCATCATCTATAAATGAGTTCCAAACAGATGCATGCAGTGTGTGGATCCATGAACGTGGATAAACAGAAGCTGTCTGTCCCCACAGGCCTGTTCTGACATTCCCTTTTCCCTGGCATCAGATGTCAGATGATTCAAGTGGATGTTACTAAGCAGAGTGCAGGAAATGCCTACTGGGAAGTCTTTCCGATGGCATGTGGGGAGACACCACCAGGGTTAGAATAAGAAGGAACGTGGAGATAGTTAAACCGTGTACCACGACTCTATCGATAAACAATCTGCTAGCAGTAAGCAATTCCTGAAACCCTATCCTCATTCACTATTTTTAACAGCCCGCCCTCTATCTTAGTTTCATTAACACACATTTGACTGCAATCTAGAACTCTGTGTTGTTTCTCACACATCTCCAATTACTACTTCCTAGGTTCACTGCTGAGAAAACGGCAAGCAGCCAGACACACAGAAGCTGCATCAAGACAGACTGACTGAGGAAGACTAAATGAACATTGACAAGAGGGCATACTGATCACCCCGATGGACACCTCTCCCATAGGATGATTGGTGAATTCACACAGCTCTACTGATATATTACCAGGAAGAGATTTACTCTTCACTTCTCACATACAGCAGGAGAAGTCTGTAATCTAACTAGATGATGTACCAGCCCTCAATATCTGTCAACCAAACGATGTGCAGAAATGTGGAGACCAGCTCTGGCACTCCGCTCCACAGTGTCCCTTTTCCGCTGTCAGCAGTACTGTTGGCCTCTGTTAATATAATTACATTGACTTTTATTCAATTAAGTGCCATCCCTCGCTTACAAAAAAAAGCTACTTTATCAATTGATTCAGGTGTAATGTAATAATAAAGATGAACTCATGGCAGTGCATTAACTCTGCTGTTCATAACTTCAGTGCATGGGTTCATTCACGGCAGTCGATTTCCATTATGCAACCACAGTTCAAGAGAATTGATTCTTTTATGTTCATTTCTTAATCTATTTCATTTTTGTTTAATAATCTTCCCAAATGCCATATGCAAAACACATGGCGCGGGTACGAGAATAATGGGCTGGGAAAGCCTGCTGCTGCTTCAGCCCCATGCCTGGGACATGGGAGTCTCTAACTGTCATGGTGTTGCTGGGGTGGAAAGAAGACAGACTAGATGAGGGAGAGCTGGCAACACTACTGGTCCTCTTCCTTAGGAGGTTAGAGTTCTGCCTCTACAGAATGGACAGAAGGCAGCACTTGCTTTTCACAAAGACCTATTGTTAGAGCCACCAATCAGTAGATCCAAACCACTGACTGTCATAAAAACACTGTCCTCATGAGATACAAAGACCTATGGTTAATAGCAATGTGAGGAATATTACAGGTTTAATTGGATCCACAAAACTGAAGAGGTAAGAAGAAGACAGACAGAAAGAACTCACTACTTACAATGGGATAGATGCTGAGGAAAAAGAAGCCTCAGATGGGAGGGGGTGAAGAAGACTCCAGCACAAGGATCTGCTCTCTAGGGATACACATGCATTGTTGGAGAGAGAAAGAAATCCAGTGTTCTGAACATTGAAAGAGAAGTGAGACTAATAATTGGCTAAAATTTAGACCACATAAGAACATGAAGAATATAAACAGCTATCTCTGCTTGCTCTGATTAGGCAAATGATACAGCTGTGAAGAAGAAAATTATTCTCATGGGAAAAAAAGAAAAAAGGAAAGAGAAGAGATGGATAACAAGCTCATGAGTATAAGGGTAGGGGTTCACACACTGGTCTAAAATTTAGCTCACACTTTCAAGAATATGGACGAGACATAAGTCAGCCTGTGGTAAATCAAGTAGAAGGCCTAGCACACAGGAGGCAGCCCCATGTAAATCAATCAGTAAAACACAGTCTTGCAGAAGTCTTCCTTCAGGATGCAGAGGATAGTCCTGAGATAGAAGCATTTTCCCTGTCTTTGTAAAATGACAACAGTGACGGAGTGGAAAGTAAAGACTCCACTATAGTGTGAGGGACATCACAAAATGTAGTTCCAAACCCTCATCTAACCTGGGCTGTGCATAGACTTACAAATGTTCTCTGAATTTTGGGCCTCAACAACCAATCTTCCAAAACTTAAGAGGTCACACACAAAAATCAAAATGAAGTAATGTTTTAGAACGGTGTCTATACGTAAACTTCTGTCTTATTTGGAATGCTGAATGAGAGGCCTGCTTGTCACTGAACTAATGCATAATAATATCTCGTCCTTTCTGTTTCCAGGAGGAGAATGTACCCGTACAATCACAGAACATGGAAGATGTGTCAAATGCCACATCAGTAAATGCAAGAGCCCTGTGGACAAGGGAAGCAATGCTGCTTCAGGCTTTGTTCTCATGACTCATTTTCCCCACTTGCTCAAATGCCCAGGGTGAGCTAACACAACATTTTACAAGCAAAATTTTAAACAAAAACAGAGTTTGATCTTGGTTTTGAAATACAGGGGAACAGGTAGTTCTGTTGTTAGTTACTTGTTTTTAAGAAAAATCTTATGATCAGGTTAGAAAACCAGACTGCGGCAATGTGATGGTTAGTCTGGATCATGAGATTGCAAGCCAGTGACATCTAGAATCATCTGAGAGATGGACTCCTGAGTATGTCTGTGAGGATTATCTTAATTAGGTTACTTAAAGTGGGAAGACCCACCTGCTGTGGGTGGTATCATTCTCTTGGCTAGGAATCCTGGACTGCATAAAAGGAGAAAATAAGCTGGATATAAGCATCCATGGCTCTCTGCTTCCTGACTGGATGCAGTGTGAGCATCCCCTTCAAGCTTTTGCTACCCTGACCTTCCTACCAAAAACTCTGAGGTAAGAAAACCCTGCTCATGAAGTGTCTTTCCCAGGCACTTTATCACAGCAACAGCCAGTCAGACACTATTCTCACAAATGCACAAATCGAGCCAATACTTAATTCCAATACTTAATTCTTTATTAATTTTGTGCTATTCCAAGCTTAGTGAATTAATATTACATAATTCTTTGGGTAAAGTGGAATTAAATCCACACTTTTGCTTTTTTAAATTTACTTCCTTGTCATCTACTACAAATATATGCCAAATATTCTCAAATAATCCTGTCTAAAATGACCACAGTGAAATGTACAGAGCAGATTGTGTGCGTGCATGTGTGTGCGTGTATGCGCGCGTGTGTGTGTGTGTGTGTGTGTGTGTGTGTGTGTGTGTGTGTGTATGTGTGTGTGGTGTATCATCCCTTGGTATCATCCATGGCTTAGTTCAGCAGAAACCTAAAACCAAAATCCACAGATTCTCAAAAGTCCCTTATATAAACAGATACAGTGTGTACATCCACCCCTCACACATCCTTCATTATAAATTAAGACATATCTGTATTACTTATGATTCCCATACAACATAAATGTTTTATAAATAATCATTGTACTGTATCATATAGGAAATGATGACAAGAAAAATGTCGTTATGTTTTGGGTGTAGCTATGATTTTTCTCTAGCATTTTCTGTCTGTGGCTGGTTGAGTACATGGATATAGATCTGCTGGACAGGAAGGGTCAGCAGTCTACATACATGAAGAGAGGGGAAAAGAGAGGGAAGAGGAATTTCTATCCAATTCGAGAAAGTATAGATGCCAGATGTGAATACGGGCGCAGTTAGCAAAACTTCCAAACAGAAGTGTCAACCCCTCCCCAAATGCTCAGAAAGAAAAGAGTAAAACCCCTGTGCCTTACTCCCTTCTTAGCTGAGCTGCTGTGATACTGACTACTGCACCCATCTCATCGTGTCTGCATTACCATTTCTTAATCACACGCTTACACTAAACTAGTTAAGTGACATGCTGGCACTACTCATTTTCTGAAAACCTGTAGTTGTTCTAGGATTTTCACTGAAGATTCTCTCTAGACTGTCTGCATCTCCCTCCCCTTGCCCCACCCCAGCTGATGAAGAAAGCCAGTGTAAAATTATAATGGATAATTTTCAAAAATCCAAAAAGTAAAGAAATGCAAAATTAATGCAAGTAATAAAAAATAAGCAAATTAAAAAATATGAAATTCAGGTTTTTTTTTTTTTCAATCCCTTTCAATATAAAACAAATCATCCATACTGGTCACGCAGGCAGTTCCCTCTACATTCAAATCATTCACTTGAAGATAAGCTCCCACCAAACTCTTTAGGGGATTAACTAATTTACTGCACAGATACGGCACGTCTGTTGTAATAACAGGTAGGATGTATTGGGGTCGACCATTTATCAGAATTAGACTTCTTTTCTGAATTCACAGTGAATTATGCTGCCTACACGACTCCCCTCTCTCAGAGCTTGCCATCCCCTTATGGCCCCTAACGTGGCAGGCGAACAAAATTGACAGTCTCATCTTGTCAACAAGGGGCGATTCTCCTGAGAAGCCATTTAACTTTGCAGAGGAAGCAATGTATTAATGTGCTTGTCCCAGGAATGTTAATCATCTTCAGGCTTCCGATCTAACTTTGACGTGAACGAAATCACCAAATTTGTTTACTAAATGAATCGTAATATGCTAATAAGAAAGCATGACATATATGGAAAAGTCAAACAGATGGTTTGTTTACTCCACTTTGCAACTTTATAAATGCTGGAGCTCTGAAGATGTTAGTGAGAATTATTGGTTTGCTGGCAGAGGCAAACATGTCTTTTGCATACTAAATTTGGCACTACAGTTAGAAAACAATTTGTCATTGCTGTGGAATGCATAAAAATGTTAACCTAGTGATGGCATTTGTGAGGGCATTTCCATGGGTCGATGGAAAATGCGTATGCCGAATGCTCAGGATAAGTCTAGACCTGATATCCAACAACAGCCCTGCTCACTAACCATTTTAATTTCGCGTTGTATCTCACACAAGAACGTTTTCAAGGGTGCTGATTATTCAATCATACCTGTTGCGCTGTGATGCAAGGGGAGTGTTACACTGTGCCGAGGCTATGCTTTCACAGCATTTGGGCAATTTCTGAACCAGGCAGCTCATCTGGCGCTCAGCTACTGCCATTGTTGGGTAAGAAAAGCAAAGCCTCTTTTAAACATAATCTGAGCTGTAATTAGCTGTAATTTTAAGTTTTATACCTACCCTGCCTGGGGGGAAAAAACCCTTCACATCTTCTGTTCCATATTCTATTAATTTAAGGAGTTTAGAAAAGATGTTTTTCCAAATAATAGGAATGGACTGCTTTCTTCACATTCAAATCTGTCTTCCATTTATAATTTTTTACTATGTAAAATATGGGACATTGATTTCTTTCTGAGATCATTTTAAAAGGAAATAATTTCTGAGAGGAAATATTTTAAATGTTTTATATCATTCAAATAGTTAATTTGTGATCTTAAGAGATGACATTAGGGCTTTCTAAGTTCCCCCACAGAAAGAGACAGTGTCTCTATGGACTTCATCTAGAAATATATGTGAAAAAATGGAAGTAATGAACTTGAAAACACAGGTGAGCATAATCTCATCTACATAGTTGTTCATGTGGTATCAAAACTGCCAGCTGAAACATGAGTACTTCAGTTAGCCTATCAGTAGTGCACCTAAAAATTTCAACTTGCAGAAACATCAGATGATGTCTGTGAATTTTCCCTGGTAGTCATACAGGTATGGTCTGAAGTGCAGAATATTTTAGTGAAGAGTTGCTTCTTGCTCCCAGTGTCACCACTAACCACTGCCGACATTCTAGTCCCACATCTATGGTAGAGACCACACTAATCTTGTAGCACTTCCTGTTGTACCACTGTATAGTGCTCAACTTTTTACCTACCAGCAGTCTAGAAACAAGAACACAAAGTGGTCTAGAGAACCGCTGACTTCTTGCTGTCCAAGGATCACTTTGGAGCAAGAAGCATTAGCGCTGTCCCAGCCTGGTGCTTATATCTCATTTGAAACATCTCATTCCTCACCAACAAAGAAAATTTCAATAAAGTACTTTTACTGGTTTAACAACCTCAAGCTCCTGGGATTGTCAAAGTGCTAAGCCTTTTCCAAGGAGAGAAGAAATCAGCAGCTCAAATATAATTAACCTTCCATTCTCAATGCAAACTGCCACGCAAAGGAGCTTGGCGGTCTATTAGTGAAGTTATAATGGCCAACAGGCAGAAGCAAAATTGGTCAAAAAGTTGGCTGCTGCTGTCATATTTTTGGAATTATGATTAATGGTACTAATAATGTGGATGATTACTGATATGTGTATCTCCAGCAGTTTATCATATTGCTCTGGCTGCCTACATCCACAATAAACAGGATGCTATCATTTACCTCTTTATTGAAGGCAACCCTTCTCTTGAAGGAGCATATTCTAATTACTTTGTAATGTTTTATGTCTTAAACATTTTGCAGCTCTGGACCTTGCCAACTGCTTCATGTCTACCATTGATTAATTACTGAAGGTTTAATCAAAATTTAGAACCTAATGTAGTCATTTATGAGCACACCACAGTGCCAAAGTAGTTAGGCTCTGCTCCCAAGTTTGGAGAGTATTCGGTTCAAAATCAAATCCCAGTCAGGCACAAAGATCCAAGAATTTCACCTTGGGTGCTCTGAGGTTGCCAATTCCATCTCTGCTGATGAATGGAAGGTAATCTAACTACAGGTAAACAACAGTTTTACCTTCCCTCTCGCCACTGGGCTCCCTCTCCCCCCAATCCCCAAGCCTACAGAGCCACACCGCTGGCTGCTCTGAGGAAAAAAGGGGTGCTTTTGAATACCCGTCATGAGAACGTAGTTTTGAAGTGGTTAAACAAGTGAAAAATAATTTGCTGGGACAAATACATAAGTTTTTTTTTAATGTGGATTTTTTATGGTTCTGTCATACAACCATTCACCGCTGAAGTTAAGTGTTTTTTTAATACCATTACTGAACTGCTGAAATGGATGCTAATATAGCTTGGAGTGCTAATGTCAAGTCCTGGTAATAAAAAAGACAGACTGCTGAATGAAATAATTTCAAGTAAAAAATAGAACAAAAGTGCTCTCTCTCCCTCTCTCCACTTTTATTGAATTGGGACTGACTGAGCCAATTGCTTTAGAAGTCTGTAAAACACAATTACTAGTGAGTGAAGCGACCCACCAGTGCCCCCTCAGTGACAGAGAACTAAAGAAGCAGCAGAGTTACAGCAGCTCCCCTCAGCCCCATCGGAAGCAGAGGCTTCCTTCTAGGGCCTGTTGTTTGCTCGAAATCTATAGTTTTTCTTAGGAAAATTTCCTATTTCCCATCGACATGATGGAGGAACTTCATCTATCACTTTCTATGATGGAACTGTCTCTTCAGGAACTTAAGGACCACCTGTGTTTTGGTCTTTCCGTTCAAGAGTTTTCACAGACAAACACACATGCGCACTACTGGTGCTCTTGCACAGGAAGATGAGTGTGATTGTGAGGGCCAGGCACAATTCAGACTTGTCAGACTTGCAAGAGTGGAGGTGGGCCATCACCTACATATGTTCAGGTAGAATCACCTGGCTTTTCTTTCTTTCTTTCCCAAGGTAAAGTACAATTTAGAGCAAGCAAGGAAAAGAATTAAGTTGGAAGTGGGTAACATTTTCCTCCTTAGTTAATAAAAAAGGTAATAAACTCCATAAAGTAGTAGAGTTAAGATCACTAACACTTCATGCTAACGGCTTTTTACCAGGAATTTACAGCTCTCCTTTTAATCCAAGCAGCTTGCATTAGGACATAAAATGTAGGTATTTTTAAGTGTAACTTTATGTGAAATGACTGAAGAAAAACTGTCCTTTTCTAAAAACGCATTCTCTTTTCCTCTGACTTGGTGTGCCTTCCTCTCAAATACTTGGCACTCAAGAATCAAAGTCACCAGATCTCCTTTAAAATTTTTAACATTGTAATTTTTTGGCAAGTACAAACTCTTTCATAGACTGCCATATTCATCTAGTTGAAAGTCTTGAGAGTCTTATGGGGGAAAACATTACACTATTTCGAAGTAACCTTAGGAAAGAGAAAGGACAGCATGCTTTATAGAACAACCTCAGTGTGGAAATCTAGCAGCAAAGTCTTTCATTGTCTTTGGAAACAAGGAAACAAGAATGAAAGCTGGATGGTTGGTAGGAGCTTATCACCCAAGGGAGAAGGGATGCCACCAGGGTTACACCCAGGTGAGCAGAGGGAAGGGATCCCACCAGGGTTACACCCAGGTGAGCAGAGGGAAGGGATCCCACCAGAGTTACATGGTGAATGTTAATGTATGTGCAGAGTCTCATACCAACTTCCTACTGTAAGGACTGTCTGCAACAACAAGGATCTCAAATGGCGTTTCACATTAGAAAGACTAAGTCACAACTAAGAAGGGGGCACAATAGATTTTGATGGACCAGAAACAGAAAGCAGGAAAATGACCCTTTCCAGGTTGAACGTCAGAAAACATACTGCCTAGGTCTGATGACATGCCTTCTTTGGTATTTTGCCAGAATTTTCCAGGCAGTGCTGGTAAGAAGAGTGGCATCCTCTCTAGGAAAGGCAAGGATAAAGGCTGTTGGAAAGCATTCTGTTTGTAGTGGGAGCTCCACAGTCACAAGAGATTTAATAGGAACTTCCTTCCACTGCATTTATGAAACATCCCTTTGCAGTGCAAGGGAAATGGTTGGCTGACCACCATGCTCTCTGTGGCACACAGTTCTGAAGATGGTGGCGGTGAAGGCTGCAGTTCTTGTGGAGGAGTGAAAGGTCAGCAGAGGTTTAAATGAGCTTGTCTTGCATCCAGCTGGGCCAGCAGGAGGTCATTAGGAAGATCCAAGGCTCACTTTAGGCTTGACAGAGTCTCTCCCCATGATACAAGGAGACCATTTTGCTCATTGCTCTTCTCTCCATATATAAAAAGAACCCCGGGGACAAGAATGGCACCGAAGTTTATCTTACTACCAAAGTTTTGCTTGAGGAGGGCACAGCCAGCAATTACTCAGGAGGGGGATTTGCTTTGTTTGTTTGCTTTTGATGGAAAGTAATGGAGATAAGTACAAAAGGCCTATTGATCTGCTGGCTCTATTGTGAAACCAAACAGAGGAGCGGTGGGGAAACATCTCTCAATGTTTAAAAGCCAGAGGACTGACCCAACTTTACTTTATAAAGAATTTTGGAAACAAACAATTGAGATTTGATTGGGCCCAGTGTTGGAAATGAAGTAGTCATCTGTTAAGAGGCTCTCCTCTGAGGATTAGCACACTATTTGACAGCTAATTACATTAGGGCACATATACTAATAGTTCCCTTCAATTGGTGCTAAGTGGCTCATTTCTTGGAAGTTTCGCCTGGTATTTATTGAAAAGCTCTATAAAAGTTCTCTATAAGTTTCCAAACATAGAGAATGATGGAAAAAAAAATGGATGCTGCTTTGCTGAGAAGGTGATAACAGGAGGCAGGTAGCATGTTTTCACATCTTCACCTCTGTCGTTAATGTATGCAGTGGCTTATCAGAGGAGCTCATGTTAATTTATTCCTGCACACCTGTATAGGGCTAGAAGTCAGGTAATAAGATGAGCAAAAACTATACATCTCTGCTGTTTAGCTATGGCTACCCAGAGGCCTATACAAGAACAAATTTAGTTCTGGAGACATCAGCAGGTTTTAATAAACCAAATACAGATGTCTTACTCCATACAAATCAAGAAGTTGACATGTTTAAATCTGGACTTATTTGAGTAGCAATCAAAGAGAAGGTTCACACTTGGCATCAATGGTTGTCTCATATTTATTTATAAATCACCCTAGGCAGATATTGTTTTAAAATTTATTCATCTGGCTGAAACAACCTCCACACACCTTAAAGATCAAGAAGAGACTTACCTTTCTGATAAAACCTATGACAAACTTCAGCATCCTCTGTGAGATAGTAACAAATAAGAGGGCAAAGCTCCCAAGGATGATGACTACTTCTTTCTATACAGACCTTCTAATTTTTGAAGATCTTCAGTTTTAAATTTCCAATCACCAAAGGAAATACAAATAAAAAAACACACTAGGAAATGATGAGGAAAGTTAGAAAAATGGACAGATGTGGATTTCACTATTGTTTGCTTCCTCCCCACTCAAATAAAAAAACCAATGCATGGGTTTCTCTCTTCTATATAGGTGAGTGGCCAGTGAACCATCCTAAGGATCAAATATTAAGTCAGAGGATGAGAAATTAGCACAGGTAAACTAAGCTCTGCTGAGTGTGATGATCATGCTTTTATGAATACTGCAGCTCCAGGCCACTTGCTCAGAACTTCTTCCCAGGGAGTATTGCATATGCATAGTTCTACAAGCCTGTTCCCTCACAAAAGCACAGCTCAGTAGCAGGAAAATCAAGGGCTAAATAAGGAAAGCATGTGACAATCATCTTTGAGCACCAGCGCTCTTTACAGAGGAAATGATTTACATTTTACTTCAATCATTCAGAATAAAGGTCATTCTTACAGCTAGTTGGTGATGAGGGAATGAGTTGTGCATATTAGCTTGCTCTTTGTCATTAATGTAGAATGGTCCTCCTGACTTTTTAATTGATCAAATATACCATTATTGACAACTATACACAGAAGGACACCTTTGATAATGTTTCTGTCTGTTGTCATCCCTTGCATGTGTATCTTTCTCTCACTGTCAAACCTAAAACATAGTACTTAATGTTTTTTCTATCTCTAGCTTACTAACATGCTCATCAGAAGACCCCAAACAGACCCCCCTCATGTGTATTCATCAAAGAAGGTGCTTCCAACTCCTACAAGGTATGGCAATCCGGAGGACAAGGCAGCTGCATTGATGGACAGAAGAAAGGAGGAAACCCTGAGTGATGCCTGTGTCTAGGAGCCCTGCACACTTGAGCTGCCACGGAGATAATTTCCCCAGTGGAACTTCCCCTCTGGTGCTTTATTGTACAAGGAAGACCCTGTGGAGTTCAAGGAGGGATGAAGCCAGGCCTCTTCAGAATAGAAAGAAATGGTATGGAGACAGGAGGTCTAGGGACCAACGAGAGTTTCTTTGGAAGGTCTGATGGCTAAAGAGAATGGTAAAAAAGCGCATCATTGTTTTAATCCATCATTTGATTAAAGGAAGAAACAGGAGCACAGGCTTGCTGGATGGAGTATGTCTCAGTAGAAGAGCAGACCCACAAAGGTGAGTCTAAGGAACAGACCACAGATGAGATCTCAGCGTCTCTCTGTGCACAAGATCGGAGACATAACCACTGGCTGGCATTTATTGATGAACTGGTTAAAGTCTGAAAGAGGAACTGAATTGAGGTCCAAAGTCCACTCTGCTGAGATTCAGGAAGAGGCAGGCAAATTTTAAGAATAAAAATTTCTCACTTTATTATATCCTTTTCAATTTGTATTTTGTCATTTCTCACATGCTAACACTCTGAAATGGAAAAGTAGATATAGTATACTATTTCACCCTTACACAATGTATTGACTGTCTTTTGAAACAGCTCATCTGTACTCAGCCTGCACTTGGAAAACCACTGGTCTAACTTCTGTGTGGCTGGCATTGGCTAATCTCCCAAGTCCTTACAATAAAAATGGCAACTAAAATAGTCTTTTTCTGTCAGCAAATATTTTTCCCAAGACAAACTCTGTCTCAATAGCACTCCTTTTGTGTGTTCTGTTCAGTAGTGTGTTCTAGAGTTTAGTAGTGATTGTCCATTAGTGAAAGCACCAGGCTTCGGTCCTTATCCTTTGAGATTTAGTCCAGTGATGTGAACTGTGATGTTTTCAGCAAACTAAAATGTAAAGGAATTCATGCAAATATGCTTAAATGTTGGCTTGTCTTCAAATACCCCATTTCATAAACACTTTATGCAAGTTTTCACGAGTCTTTTATGTGTTAAAAAATTTCGATGAAAATTTTTTTTCATTGCATTAACCTCATCATCACTAATATATTGTTTGAAATCTGAAAGAATATTATTCCAAACTCGGAATGAGGGGATGGTATTGTATTTATTATTCAAAGTGGAGGTATCTTATCTAGCATTTCCTGGGACTGTCAATAAGAATCTAGAACTGAAAATAATGGTAACACAAGAAACCTTTTTTTTAAATAGAGCCAGAGAATAGTGGGAGGTAGGAATTCATTAAAAAAGAACAGAACTTGGCTCCTTCTGTATCAGTAAAAATAAAGAAAATGTGGGTATTCATTTAAAAAAAGGATTGATCTTTCATATATGAAAATGTTGCTAAGACAGGTCACTGGTTTGCAGTGATACTTTTTTCCTTCCTTCCTTCCTTCCTTCCTTCCTTCCTTCCTTCCTTCCTTCCTTTTTTTTTTTTTTTTTAAACCGAGACAGGGTTTTCGTACACAGCTCAGGCTGGGGTCAGACTGACTATTCCCGGCTCCTCCAAGTGTCTTGACTGCAGGCTGTACTGCCACAGCAGACCCGGTGGCCTTTCACTACCCTCTGCTTTGTCAAAGATTAATAAGGTGGTAGATCTTTGGAAACTTCATTAACTTTGTTTTTTCACATACATTTTAAACTATGAAATAAAACTTTCTCTGAAAATATTAAATGTTAGTGTAGAACCCAAACACACATCCCACGAAGTAGGAAGGACTGGCTGATGGAAGACCTGAGTTGGGCTGGAGTACTATGTCAAAGACTTGCTCAAAGGTTCATCCTCCAGAAGTGAGGGATCCTTGTGGTCCCACTATCGAATGACCACCCTGATACTCCATTTATAGCCTAAGTGAATTAATAAAGAAAATGGTAGGTTTAGGACCAGCTGCTTCTGCTTAAGTCCCATGGTTTCAGAACTGTAGCTCCATAACTACAGAGTGATGTAACCTGAGAGCTGTATGTAATATAATTCTAACTGATCCTAAAGCAAGTTCTTAGGCATGTCCCTACTTCTGTGGTGATGTCCCACAGCAGACTATATTTTAGAGATGTGACCGAAGATACTCTGGAGTTGAAATAAAGAAACCCACACAACAATACTCTTTCCCCATAGCAACAATTAATTTGGCCTCATTGTCTTCTGATAGTTTCATGATGCTTAAAGAATTCAAGGACACACTAAATACTCATGTAAGGAATGATAACATTTCTGGTTATACCTACGGAGATGCAGGCTGTCTCGATGTCCTGGACCTATGGTTCTTTCCATCCGTAAATTTCTGTTTCTATATTGGATAAATATGTGTGTATGAAGATAATATATTGGTTTAATTAAGAAGCCACAAGGCAAAGCAGAAATTATATATATGACAGAAGCTGTGGTTTCTAAGGAAAGGTTCATGGGGAGGCAAGGAACTGTGCACTGTTAACTTATTCACACCTAGATGCATAGAAACATACACATACACATACATATACACATACACAGAGAAAAATGGCGTGCATTTTAAGATGTCATGATTCTGCATGCTTAATCTTAACAAGCACTGACTGCATGAATCCTTCATGAGCATGGCAGCTTAGTGATCATGTGGTCAATATGGGCAATCCTTATAGTGCATCAAAAACACTTAACTTTTAAGTCCACCATGACTGACACTGCACCCCCACCCTCAGCAGGAGCAGCCAATGGAGATTTACTGACCTGTCTCTGCTTCGTCGAGAGGGGAAGGCAGCATTGCAGCCAGCCACTGTGCAGACGTGCATCTCTTTTAAGTGAACATTCCTGTAGTGAAGCTTCACACTGTAGGAGCTTTTGAAGCTCTTCTTGCATACATAACAGATTTTGGGGTCTGGACTAGAACACAGGTCACCTTCAGGGGAAAATTTTTGAGGGCTTCCATAATTCAGAGACGATGTAAAACTTTCATGCAAGGCAGCCATGCTGGCCCCCCCGCCATTGTATAGTCCATACTGGCTCATGTAAAACATGTCGTAAGTGGGATCTGTGAATTCTTCCTTGACCTTGATGACGTCCTGGTGAGATGGCTCACTATGGTTCTCATCAGGCCTCTCACTGTTCATTAGAACTTTGTCACCCACCTCACTGTGAATGTGCTCATCCCCTTCCATGGATTCTTCACCAAGTTTAGGCTCTGAAGACTCAGACTCATTCTCATAGTCCCGCTCGGGCTCCTGGTCCTCGGATGTCATACTGTCAGCCCTTCTTATTTCAGTTCTTGAAATGCATCGGGTCCTATTATGCTTAGAAAAGTCCTTCACAGACATGCCTGGGCTCATTTCCTCTTGGGAATGACAGTGATTGTCATGGCTCATGTCATTGACCACAGTTCCACCGTCATTAGGGTCATCATCTTCATCATCAAACTCATCAGCTGTGTCAATGATTTCCTTCTCAATTTTTACAGGCATGCTTGACTTCCTAGGCTTTTTCTTAGGTGCCAGGTCAGCACTGGGCTCATGAGTGCCCATCATCACGGCTGGCACTATTGGCTCAGAGGGAGGAGGAGGGTGCTGCTCTATGGTACCACTGGTTGGAATGATGGGACTGGTTGGGAGGGAGGTTGGAGGACTCACCATTTCCCCTGGAGTAAGTAAACTTCTATAAAAAGGAGGAACTGGTTGTACAGTCTTTAGCCCAGAAAATACCAGCTGGCTAGGGAGAGGATTCTGTAAGACAGGGTCTAGTGGAGGAGTGGTGAAACCCATTGGGGGCCGGCCAGGACTCGTGAGGGTGAGATTTGATTTGGTACTTGCTATGACTGGAGTGGCAGCTCCTGATGTAGCCCGAATTAAATCTTTGTCTCTGTTATTCCTTAGCATGGGCATGTGAAGGCGAGGGTTGGGGTTTGCACTGTGGCGATTCCGGCTTCGAAGGGAACTGAAGACCATGTTGCACCCTTCAATGGTACACCGATGTTTAATCTTCAGGTGAACAGCATTATAATGAATTTTGAGAGTACCTTTGTCATAGAATGTCTTTCCACATGCATTACAGAACACTCTTCCTTTCCTCGAGGCGGACCCCATCCTTCTCATACGGTGAATCCGGAATGAGCTTTTTGGGTGTTCAGTTTTGCTCAGATCACTGACTGGGGCAGAATTCTGAATGGGGGAGACACATGCTGGCTCGGTTTTGGGTTCCACATTAGTGATGCTAGTCAGGGCATTTCTATTGGGTGTTTGATCACTCTTGTAAGGTGTAGGTGATACTTCAGATTCACTGCTCTCGTTATATTCATTCTGGGTTGAAATGCTTGGTTCCCGCAGCCTCAGTCCGGGCTGCTCTAAAAGCAGCCCATTGGGAGGCAACCCTAACAGTGGGGCTGAGACAGGGTTTATATACTGGAATGGAAGCAGAAATGCAAGGCTGTTTGGTATGTTCTCAAAATGATGAATGCTAGAAGGATTGCTGTTCTCTAAGTGAGCAAGGAGACTAGGACTCCTGGTGCGGTTATTGCTCTCAATGAAAGTCCTAATATCCGAGTCTGTCTTGGAAGATGGTACAGCCACAGCCTGCCCTTCTTTCTCCTGAATTGCCATCAGCTCCACAATGGATTTAGTTTCTCCAAACCGCAGAAACTGCTGAAGGGTGATGATTTCCTCTTCTCGAGACATGATGGCCCAGCGGTCCAGTACTTTGCCAGCAGCGTCCTACAGGCCATATCAAAGAAACAACAAAGACAAATAAAAAAAAAAACCTTATTGATTGTGCATAATTATTCAGTGCAACTGAGGGTGCTCTGCAAGCTTATGAAACACAGAGAACAAGAGCAGAAAATGGCATGCGAGCAGTGTTAATAAAAGTTAACACACAAAGCAAACTTTTCTGCCATGCAAATGTGGCAATTACAGTCACAGTTATAGAAACAGATTGGGTTTAATAATGTCAAGGCAAACAAAATGTGGACCACTGGGGCTTTGTGATCTAAAATGCCTTCAGTACTGCCATTTTAACAACAATGATCTATATACTATGAAACTATTTAGCATATATTAGTATAAGATGTGAACTCTTGCTGTGCAACCTGGTATCAATGCAAAAAGTTGTACCCTAACCTTTGTTAAATAATGACACCATAGGAAAGAATTAAGTACAGTTCATGAAATGTACTTCTTCAAGTCAAGCAGGCATGACACTAGATTCAGTGATGGAAATTCCTTTAAATGGGATTTATGTGACTTTTGGGATAATTGAAAAAAAAAAAAGGAGAACAGTAAAACAGCATTTCCCCCTCAAAGGTCCATCACTACACTGCATATTGTCTTTCTTAATTGGCTGTATTTTCATGCTGGCAGAATAGGCAATTTCATGAGACAGAGTAAAGGAAACATCACTCGTGAAAGGTAACTTTCCTCTTCTTGAAAACCGGCTATAACCCAGCCATTTAACGCTTGACATCCATTTAAAGTATATGGCATTTTAGGATTTTGTTGAAAGGACAGGGATAGATACCTGAAAAGTAAGCATGTGATGGCTTTCAATAGAGTAAACATGGAAAAAGTTGTCTCTCAGCATCCTCTTCTGATAGCAAAGGGAGTCCATAGAGACTCTACATCAGCCATCATCAGACTATGTGTTGTTAAATATACATTAAAAAGCATTTCACACTTTCATTTTTGCTAGTAACTATGAGATTTGCCTGGAGGTAGGACTTAAGAATCCTGCAATGTAATGTCAGGCAATCCATTTTAGCATGGGCTGAGAGAAATCTATTCAAACAGTTAAATAACGACTTTGTGAAATTTTTTAAGGCATCATTCTTTAGACCCACCAGGATCAGGGATCTTTGTAGCCCTCTGTGTATGACACTTGCTCCAACTCTGACCAACAAATTAAGAAAGCATAAAACCTTCTAGAAAAACAAAATGGTGCTGTGGGGCATTGGGAAAGTGGTTCAGCTATAGCAAACTGGTTAGCATGTGTGCAGCGTTGGGTTCAATACCAAAACAAACTTAAAAATGACAACACACTTATTAGGAACAGAGACAAAAATCATAACTTTACACTGGAGCAGTCTAATAGACACTACCTTTAGAGACTGATCAAAGCTAACACCAATGGAGGGAGGCATATTGTCATCTTGTACTCTTGATGGCATATGATGGTCTTACAAACATTTGGCGGGGGGGGGGGGGGCTCGAGAGATGGCTCAGCAGTTGGGAACACTGTTCTTTCAGAGGACCTGGATACAAATTCCCAGCACCCACATGGTGGCTCACAGCAGTTTGTTCCAGGGGACCCGACACCCTCACAGACATACACATATAGGCAAAAATTACCAATGCACAGAAAATAAAAAAATAAACATTTTTTTCTTCAACCCAATCATGAGAAAGGATTAGGAAAACTAAAGTTGAGGGGCAACTATAAAATACTGAGTGAAACTCTTCAAAGTACAACAGTTAGAGGGCAGGTGGCTAAGACATAATCATGGGGTACTAGGGATATTAGACCAGGAAAGACACAGTAGTGGGGAAGATGGCAAAATGTGCAGAAAGACTCTAGATCTGAGAACAGTGCTATAACAACCTTGATTCCCTTGTTTCAACACTGTATCATGATTACACAAGATGGTACTCTAGGAAGAGCGTGAGGATAAAGGAACCTTCACTATTTTTGCAGTAGAAAAATCTCTTCTCAGCCTTTGGATATAACTCCCCTCTGGACCAGTCATGCTCTGAACCATCTCAACTGGTGTGAGTGAGTAGAGAGCCAGCATTTATCTGAATTACTTTTTAGGCTTGGATAGATGTATACCATTCCTCATACCAGTTTACATAGTCAGTACACGTGGATGGCCAATCCCATGAAAACTGTCAGGATGCTTGACCTCCCCTTATCATACAGAAATAATTGCCTTTAGGATGAAATGTTCCCACAAAGTCCCCGTTTAAAGCAATGCCATGGGTAGCTGGTAACTTCAGGAGATTCTGCAAGAGTGACAAGACAATGGTCACTAATGGCTGCTGATGTTCTTCAGAGCCTTGTTTGTGGAATGTGGGGAACAGAAGGAATTGTTGGTGCTGTAGGAATGTAAGAAAGCAAGTTGTGATTTTATACACAATATTTCGCTTACAGCACCACCCCTTGCTCCATGCCACCATGATAGAATCCAGAATATGGGGAATGTTAAACTGATAAGAAATCAAGAAGTATAAGACAACTTGTGAAGGTTCCAAGAAGCCTTCTTGGAGTCCAAGACTTGAGTGCCAAAATTCTGATGCTTCAGTTCACTGACTGCCTTCACAGTACTCACTGACCACCATATTCTATGATACACTATAGTCAGGACAATAAACAGAATGTTTTCAGATTCGGGATTTTTCTAGAACTACGTATGGCCCTCTTCTACCCTATTTCTTCTTGCCATCAACTAGCTCTTGTGATTACTCATTTCTGTTAGGCTGAGCCCCAGTCTGAGCAGTGTATAGTCATGTCTTCTCCAGGTTCTGCCCAGGCGTCCTGACTCTAAAGCTACAGGTCAACATACATGCTCAAGACCACAGCCTATGGAATTAAATGAGTCACAGAAACTACATCAATCAATATGGACCATCATCAAAACCACCACCATCATCTCTTTCCCCCATCTTCCCATCTCTCTCTCCCCATGGTCACAGCCATCCTATGGTTTACTTTTTCTCCTGGCTGCCACAATGCTATTTCTCTAAAACCCAGCCACAATGCTATTTCTCTAAAACCCACTGCCTTTTAGAAGTCTGCTAGTACTGAGTAGCTACCTCTGAGAAGACTGAGGCTGTGACATTAAAGTTACTTAATTTAGGTTAAAAAAGAAAAGTCCAGGTAAGGAAGATTCAGATCTTTGATACTAGCCTGAATCAATCAATCAATCAATCAATCAATCAATCAATCTCTCTCTCTCTCTCACACACACACACACACACACTAAAAATAAATAAATAAAAATTAAAAATGTGTTAGCTGTTAAGTTAAATGCAAGGTATAAAGATATCATACCAAAATGTCTGCTAATGAATACACTAAAGATCAGCACAAGTTTCTAGAGTTCAGTGTCAGGGTACCCTCTGGATCCCACCAAAATGAAGGCCCATCAGAATTCTTTCCCAAGAAGTTTTCATTCATTTCATCACACTGCCTAGTAACTATCACATTCGTAAAAGAAAAACCTAAAAAAAAAAAAAAAGATATAAGGAGTCCACAAGCTCCTTGCTAAGAACAGCTCAGTTTTAATGTATTTATGGGATAAGCTGCCGGTTTAAGGGAACAAGAAACCATCAAAGTTAATGACCAAATCATTTATTGAAAATCTCTGCAACAGAAGTACCCGTTGTTTAGTTCAGACTCTCACAAAGTGGCTGAAACCATAATGTTTTATAATCATTTAGATGGACCAGTATCAGCTTGAAGGCTCTGTAAACAATCAAAACCAAACCAACAAACAACAAACAACAACAAAAAACACACCAACAAATAAACTCCAAGTAATTTGCCACTATCCTTAACCATTTGGGAACCTTTAAGAAAATTTGATTCTATGACAGTAACTACAAGCATGAATTTTCTCAGGTTTATTTTTTATTGTACTTAAGTACTGATTAAATGATTGACAAGGGAACAACCTAGTAAGGCTTGAGAAATAAAGGTGATCAAATAAACTTTATCAAATGAACAGGAGTCATAAAAAATTAGGAATTACCATGGAAGGATTACTAGCAAAGCAAAAATCCAGTTTTGTAGGCCTATGCATCCTGACCACCACTGACAAACGCGTAACAGGATGACAGTCTCGTGCATCAATGTATTAAAGTATAAGTCTAAAACTGGACTCCTGACTTCCTCTCTAGTTGGTGAATCAATTCCTTTGGGTTTTTCCATTTGTAATCAGAGTTCAATGATCGCCAACCCATTAGATTGGGAAATGATATTTGAAAATGACAATAATATGATCTGCACTGTCCAGTTAAATGCAAGGAATTATTATAAGTATTAGTTTTCTGTACATAACTGGATATACTATTAATTTTAAAAGCTGAAAAACACTGAGTAGTCAAGAATTAAAAACCTGTTTTATCAGGTCTAGAAAAAGTTTAAAATTATTAACATTTAACCACATTTTATGAAAAGACATCATAAGATTTCACTAGAATTGTCATACTCCTTATAGAAATCTGTTTGTTTTGAAGTAACTCTGCAGAGTATTTGCGTTTTTTTATGATGGGGACTAAAACCAGGGTAATGAGTAAACTGAGCAAGTGCTCTGCATGTGAAGTACATGCCCAGTCTAGAAAGAGTGATTTTTAAACACTGTTTTCAGCTGTCATGTTCAATTGCTCACACTGACCCTCTCCAGAAGGCCTCTTACAAGACTTGGGGTTTCAAGATAAAGTAGGAGTTTGGCTGGTTAATCTCATTTGGGGAGATAGACAATAGAGAAGGAAAGGCTGTAATGAGACAGAGGAGAAACCAGCTAAGTAGTGTTGGGCTGGACTACCAAGTGATCTCAAGATCAGAATAAGAATGAGCCTGTGTATGTTCTCAGCAGGCCGCTAACCATGTCACAGTGCAGAACAAAGAAAACTGCCCTTTTGTTGTTCACAGAAGACCATGAAAGTACCAAATACAGCACCTACTGGAAGCATATTTACTCAGCATTACTTAAATTGTTAAGAGGTAAGCAATACTGAGGAAGAAATCAGGGAAATAATCAAATTCACTGTAGCCTAAAAAAATATCCTGGAAAAAGATCTAATTGAGAAAGTGAAAGACTTGTAGAATGCAAACATTCAGACACTGAAGACTTGGAAGAAGATAACAGAGATGGAAAGATCTTCCATGTTCATAAATTGGTAGGAGAAGTGTGAAAATGACCATCCTACCAAAAGCAATCTACAGAATCATTGCAATCCATATCAAGATTGCATTGCCGTTTTTTTAAAAAAGGAAATTGTAAACAATCTTAAAATTCATATGGAAGCACACAATCCCAAACAATACAAACACTACTGGGGCTATCACCATTCTTGACTTCCAGTTATACTAGAGAGAGGCAATAGAGTCAAAACTACCATCCTTAGCAATCAGAGAAATGAAAACTAATCCTTCTTTGAGATTCCATCTTACTTACCCCAGTCAGAATGGTCAGGATTAAGAAAAAAAGGTAAGTGCTGGCGAGGATGTTGGGAATGGGGACCCTTATATATTGTTGGTGGGAATGGAGATTGGTGTAGCCATTGTAGAAATCAGTGTGTTTTCCCCAGAAAATGAGAAATAGGGCTTACATACAACTCAAATATACCTCTGGGCAAACCTCAAGAGTTTCTATTCCATACTGCAGAGACACACACTCCTCCATATTAACAGGTGCTCTATTTACAATAGGTAGGGAATGTTAGGACATGAGAACAGCCTGGATACAGTATCAAAGCAGTGTGTGAATTTATATCTCTTTACTTTTAGATTAGTGTAGTTCTCAGAGATTATCAAAGAAATTTCTTTGTCCAGTTGATGTGGGGGCGGGCATGGTAGTTAATGCACAAATTCACAACTGGTCAAACATAGAGAATAATTGACTGTAGAATACACAGCCCAAAGTGAAAATCTGTATCATCTTCCTCCCAACAGCTCAGGGAACATTGTGGAAGAGGAGATGGAAAGAACAGAGGAGGCAAAAGTTAGAGAGGTTTGAAGAACAAGTCTTTCGGACATGATGGAGCCACTGTACTCATGAACTCACAACAGCTGTTTGGCTGGACAAGTCTTGCACGAGACCCAGCCAGTCAACATTCTAGCATGGAGCTGAGGCCTGAGGAGCAATGGATGACAGCTAATGGCTTCTGGTGGAGGGAGAGGCAGTTTTCTTTAGTGGTCTGGCTTCTTGAAGGCTGGCCATACTTTAGTGGACAGCTCCACATCAAGACATGTATGTGTAACACAAATTGGAGTCTTAATAAAATAGACCTGAAGTGGGGGAGTAGATAGGGAGGTGAGAGTAGACCAGGGAGCATTAAGGGGGGGGGGAGTGGCAATGAATATGATCAAAATACATTGCATGAAATTCTCAAATAATTAAAAAATATTTTTAAAGTAAGCACATAATTTAAAGACATTCACTCTTTCTAATGGAGTAGAAAACAGTAGAAATTTTCAGTCAAATTAGAGTCATAAAAGAAAATCCTCTAATGGTTAGCTAAAAACTTAAAATATCTCCTCTTCTATATGTTCAGATTTTTAAATTAAATGACACCAAACTCTAAGGGCTTCTGACTACTAACAAGAAAAGTAGAAGTTATGAGATTTGTTTTGATTTTATGCCTAGAATTCCACAGCATACTTTATAAGAAAAGTTCATCACAGCTACACTGACCACTGGTTTTCATATCAGCTTCCTACAGAGATTTTATGTTTGTTTTCTTTCAGGTTAACACAAGCATCAAGGCAAGAGACCTGGCTCAGATAGAAGGCATAAAAATTATGGAATTTCAAGCCCACTTAAGTTTAAATACTCTTTACTCAGGTAAAGTAACAGTTATTGCTAAGAAATGATTGGTATTGGTTAAAAAAAATCAATGAGACAATACTACATACAACTGACATCACATACTCTGTCACATTTTCTAGATGTTTAAATCTTAGAGGCAAACAAGTTATGGGACAGCTGTACAATGGAATACCTACTGGGCAATACAAAGTAATACATTTTTAATACACAGTATGACAGAGACAACTTTGCAAACCATTGTTCATCAGACCCTGAAAGAATACATACTCTCCCAACTCAATGGTATGGAAATTCAGAGAATGCAGGATTACAAGAACAGACTGCTGGTTACAGTGACCAGGGGCTGAAAATGGAAAGAGAACTGACTGGGCACAGCACTAGGGAACTCTTAGAGGTGACAATGTCTGTCATCAATGTCTGTACAGATGTATACTTAGGTTAACCTTATTGTTTTTAAAGTATACCTCAGTGAACTTGAGTCTGAAGTTAAATTATGTAAATTGTATGACATCCCACACTTATAAATTTCTGCCTCATAAATTATACTGTGACTATAATACAAGCATGCATATTCCTAATCTCTATTAGGTAAACTATGTAAGGCAATCTGAGATATGCGGACTAAACATGAAAATTTCTACTTAGCTTTTACCAACAAAGGTAAATTTTGTTAATATTCTAGACATTAACTTACAGTGATATAGCACTAAATTCTAGACTTACATTGTATATGTGTATTTATGTCTGGGTATATATGAGCCTTAGTACACATACAGGTCAGAGGAAAACTAGTGGGAGTTTGTTCTCTCCTTCCACCAGATGAGTTCTGGGGGTGCAACTCAGGTCTTCAAGGCTTGGTGGCAAGTGCCTTTACCTACTGAGCTATCCCACTGACGTTCATGCATGGATTTAGAACATTCTATTTATGTCATGGTAAATACTCTGCACATTTTTATTAATGGGAATATACTCATAAACTCTGGAGACTTCTGGTTCACAGAGCTAACACCAGAATGTGGAACTATGTGCACATACCTCCCACTGAGACATCCATACACTCTTTTCACTTGTTCCCTCTCTTCTTCAAGCTGGTCTTATCTTTAGAAAGACATGTCTCAGAATACAACCCAGGAATTAGAACACCTATCAATCTGGGTTCACAAGAGGAGCATGTGGTGAGTTCATATCATTATCTGAAATGAAAATGCTACCAACTTTATAGGTAGGGTAGGTCAGTGTCTTAGCTAGGGTTTCTATTGCTAAGACGAAACACCATGACCAAAAGACAAGCTGAGGAGGAAATGATTTTTTTGGCTTACGCTTCCATATAGTGATAGGAAGTCAGGACAGGAATGCTAACAGGGCAGGAACCTGGAGGCAGGAGCTGATACACAGTCCATGGAGGGGTGCTGCTTACTAGCTTGCTCTCAGTAGCTTTGTTCAGCCTGCTTTCTTATAGAATCCAGGACCACCAGCCCAGGGATGGCACCACCTACAATGGGCTGAGACTTCCTCCATCAATCACTAATTAGGAAAATGCAGCTGGATCTTATGGAGGCATTTTCTCAGTTGAGGTTCCTTACTTTCAGATAACTCTAGCTTGTGTCAAGGTGCCATAAGACTAGCCAGAAGAGTTGGATATGGATAGCTTTAGGTGAGAAAGTGGCAGCAGTTTGAGGGTAACATTCTGTGGAAGGGATGCCCGTAGGAACCACAAACAGCTTTGAAGAAACAGTTTATAAACAGTCACAAACTTTTAGTATTCTTCCATTCTCTTGAGACTTACCAGTCATTAAAACTAAGGATCCATGCACACGTAAGAAGAAAATATTTCAATGTCAAATTATTACTCTAAAGTCAAACCCACTTTTTGAGTTCTTATTTTAGCCTTAAATCTTAACTGTTCTGGGGACTATGGTACTTCAAAGTCATTCCACTTCATCTTTAAAAGTTTATGTTTATCTCATAAATTTATTTGACTTGGCATTTTGAAGTTTTCATGGACATGTGTGTGTGTGTGTGTGTGTGTGTGTGTGTGTGTGTGTGTGTGTCTATATGCCTGTATGTATGTGTGATTAAGTGTATATATGTATGTATGCATGCAAACAAAAAAGGAAAATAAAGAAAATGGTAACACAAAAAAATCTGTTTGAATAGATTCTGGGAACTACTTAGGGAAAGTTTTTAAGCAATGTTGTGATAATTTCTGAGAAACACTTGAAATCATGTGGGAAAGGATCTTGGCATGCTCATTTGTTTTAGTAAATTTTACATTTAAACATATTTCTTTCTGGGTACTGCCTAAGAGAGATGTACTACTCATATACACAGCATACATCAGAGCAGTTTGGTTGTGTAAGTAAACAAAACTTATACTACTTTCTAGTCATACAGAGCTCTTTTATGTGACTGGCTTTCCAGCTTTTGAAGCTAATGTTTCCAGGAGGCCAGCTGTAACAACTGTAGTATCTATAGGCAGAATGAAACATAGTCATTCATATTATGACTGCACCAAATGGTTCAAATTAGATTTTACTTTTAAAGAATCAACATTTGTTTTGGGTACTGAAAACCCTACTCAATTTCTATGACTTGGAAATCTGTATTTTGAAGAATTTCTCAAGAGCATATTTCACATTCAAAATACAAGGCTGACCAATCACATCCTTGTTTTCTCTTTGCCCATCTATAACAGGTATGTCCCTTGAGGAAAAAAAAATCAAGGTGTGGTACAGGCAGGAAGACAGACATCCAAATAAAACTCCAAAGTGGATTTTACCTGTCAGTATTTGCCCGTGTGATTATCTTATGGAAACAGACATGTTTTCCTCATCTATGCAAGACAGTCTTTGTCATGAAAGAAGTGTGTCAACATCAGAACTAAGGATCTGTTAGCTTGCTGTGATTGCAGAAGCTGATACTAGTTTCACTACATCCCTGCAGGAAAAACTGGACTCAAAACATCCTCACAGTCCTCTTCCACACTCCTACCCCAGAGAACAGCTACAGAAATACACACAATTGGTTAGAATGGTGAAGCTCTCACAGAACAGGGCACTGAAGAAGCTTCCTTGTTAGAAGATATGCTGACACTGAAACCTGGTCTCTATAAATATTTTCTGTACACATGGACTGGCATTTTAAGTGATGCTTATCACTCTGGTGTGCATACACATCCACATGTCTGTGAACACAGAAGACGCTGGCCTTACTGTTCCAGCTCCATATGAACCTCATTATAACTCAGTCTTATGGAGTATTCAAGATGCTTGATCTTAGAGAATGCATATAATGATATGAGGCATATCATGTCACTTGGAAAACTACCTTAAATACCAATGTAAGGATTGCTTCTGCCAGGATGGGACCGGAAGTTTAAGGAACATGACCCCTGAATATAGCTCACAGGGTAATAGAGCAGCAACACAGTAACCTGAGGTTATATTTAGGTACTAGCTACTTACCTACAGTTAGCTATAATTTGTTTTTCTGATTCATATTTGGAAACATTTTCTACAGTGAAAATTTTTTAAAAGTGAAAACTCATTAAGCTAAACATTTTACCTTCCACAAATGATTTTCTGCACAAAATAGCATTATCAAAATGCTAGAGAAACCAGCTTTAAAAGACTAAGCTGATTTTTAAAATATATTGTTTTATTTTGGATTTTAAACCATCATTTAAGCAGGTGTGTTGCTTAGTGGTAGAGCACTTGCCTATTACTAACAAGACTCCAGGTTTGATCTCTAACACCAACAGGGGAACACACACGAGTGCTACACACACACACACACACACACACACACACACACACACACGTGCGCACGCCTAGCAAGAATATGTAATTTGCAGAATACTACCTCATTTTCTCTCAGTAACAACCTGCACACTGTTTTTAGTTTTAGAACTATGATTATGATAGATCACCGTGGTGTTATTGCACAGTAAATCATAGAAGCTCTGGGGCCCAACAGGACTTTGCTAATATACTCTGGCATTTTAGATTATCCAAATTAGAACCAGTCATATGCATTTCCTGCCTGGGCATTGTTTGCAAAGAAATAAAGCAGGTGTCTTGCTTTACATATGAATTCAGAGGAATAAATTCTAGCAAAGTCCTAGGGTTGTATTTCAAAGATTCAAAAGCATTTTTCAAGTTACTTATATCTATTGTAAATCAAACCTGAGAAACTTTGAAAGACAACATATGTTTTCATATTTAATAAAAAGGAATAATTCAAGTTCAAAATTTTTAAAAATGCCCCAATTTTTGAATTCTGGGACTGAGGACTGACTCCAGTACCTCTCTCAACCACTGTGCTAATGTCCAGGCTTGAAAATCCCAGGCCTTAGTTTAGTATTTCTAGCATATTAACTTCTTGCCTCAAACTACTCATGTGTCCTTAACTTTAAGCACAAAATATCTAATTCTGAACTAGTCTATAGTTAAAATATACTTTGTATCTGAAGGCTGCACATTTTGATTATTCTTAATATAACAGAATTATTCAAATGTAGAGAAGAATATAATTACGGACATGACTGAAGGACACCTAACACTTAGGCTTGGTTCTGCCGATGACCAGCTACATGACTACTACATTCAGCTTCAGTTCCCCTACACATAAGCAAAGGCCTTACGAACATCAGGTTCAGAACGCCACTATTTATCATCTGTGTCTACATTCTAAACATATAATTAATTTGAATTAAAATATTTTAAACACTGGAATTTTTATTTTTAACCAACTTATTTTCAGAATATGAATATTTGTAACTGAAGGCATTCCTTTTTGTTCCGGGAGTCTTAGATTTTTCTGGAATTTTGGATCCTGTAGACCTCCCTACTTCTTGTGCCTTGACGATTATGTCTGGGCTGCTTACTTATGATGGTATGAAGTACTGGCTCTTCTGGATTAATTAATAAATTACCAGTTTAATGATAACTTTGCTTACAACTTAGGCAACTGTCCCAGTAAATTCCCATAGGGCTTTGAGACACCTGGTCAGCCCACTGCCCAATATAGCTCTGAAGGGCTTATGAATATTCTGAAACTTGAAGGTATCTTTTTTGTTAGACATTAATAAAGCCATATAAATAATTATTTATAGTCCCCAAGAGATTGTGTGATTCTGAAAAGACAGCAGCAACCATGTACACAAGACCCTCTCTCAATTAAACTATAGACACAGGACATCACATGGATATCGCTTAGAGTCTATGGAGCAAATCACTGATGCTCATGATAGCAAGGGATGGTTTGAAATCCACAGAAAAAACACTAGAAACAGGAGGAAAGAGAGGGGTTTCCCCACAAACAGCCCTGTTTTCTTCTCCTCTTGTTCATAAAGATGATGCTCATGTCCTGCAACAGCCATACATGTGCTGGCTCTGCAGGACCAGCCTTGTCAGGGTTCTTCTGATAGTCTCACTCTGAGGTGTGCATTTCCAGAGTTCCTCCCTTTCCACAAGGTTCTGTCCCTGAATTTCCAGGCATACTACATGTAGTGTAGGCAGAGCTTGGCTGGGCTTCACATTTCCAAACAGTCACATGTGGGAATTCCCGTATTTGTCCATAATGCTAGATGAAGAACAAAAACAGACCCCAAATGTTTCATTGGGAGGGCTATTTGCATATCAGATAATGTTCAAAACTTCAACACCATTCAGAGGCACCACCTCTAATCTCTGTTCTATCAGTGCATTCTTGACACTGACTGACACAGGGCTTTCAAGGCTTGAATGGATGATCCAATTCATGTATCACACCTTGAATTGTTCCTTACATCAGAAGCAGAATGAACAACCCAAAGGAACTCTAACATATTCACTAGAATGTGAGAGAGCAGGACCAACGACCAAGTGTGTGATTGAACAGAAAGATGTATTGGGAGATTTAACTTTTGTTCTCTGGGCATAAGAACAGCAGTGGAATACAAAGATTAATTTCCTACTTTAGCATTCATCAGGGAACAACACATTATTACTTGTAACATACACAAGGCTGTGGATGGATACACTCTGCTTTGATTGTTCAGACTAAATGTCTTCCTCCTATAAAAGGCACCCACACATACATATATGTATAATTATAAATCCAAATATTCATTAAGAGTTTGGGTTTCTGTATATCTATACCCAAGATATCAGTAGAGACATTAGCTATCTTATATGGCCACAAGAGATGTGATCTGGGGCTGGTGGTTGACTGAACAAATCTAGGCAAAAACAAAACAAAACAACAACAACAAAATAACAACCCGGAAAAATTAAATGATCAATATACATTACCAGAGAAGAAAATCCAGAAATTCAAAATGGGGGCTAAGAGGAGGAAGCATGATTACAGAGTACAAGGTAATAACCGTGTCTGCATGCCTTAATACCCTCTTGTCCCAGCAGTCCTGACTTTCTGAGCAGCCCACTTCTCCACATTAACGGTAGTCATTTGGAGAGCAGCAAACGTGCCATTAGAAGCACTTTTACAAGTGTATATTCATCCACCAATTAGCTTAATGTGGCCGCTTTCTGCATATTTTCTATCCAGGCTTGCACAAATCTTATTAATATTTCCCCCTAGCGCTTTGACAGATTACCTTGTCATTACGCATCCTGGAGCCTTTTAAACAATATGGGTAAACTACTGTTTGTGAGGTTAATGACAATTATCCCCTAATTACTGCATAAGTCACTCAGTCCACTTTATCTCCTAGGCAGGGTTCTGCTCTGTGTATCTGCCACTGTGTCACTGTAAATGAATCTTGTATTGCTATGTTTATCTGCCACTGCCTTGTAAATTATACTGACAGAAGAATGAGCAAATTACCGCGTGTCATCACTTAAATACTACTTCTGAAATTAAAATACAAAAAGCTTTGGTGCAGAGCTTGGATTTTCGCAGATCACAATTAGTAAAAAACATATTTAATGTTTTATGTGACGTTTCAGGATGGAGAGCTTGAAATTTAGTCGTGGAGTCACAGCAACAAGACCGGGGTGAGTGGGAGGTGAAAAGCAACGGGGATTAAAAAAAAAAAAGAAGAAGAAGAAAGAGATGGGTGGAGGAGGAGAATGAAATAATGATGCTAGCCTGACCTCCTGAATGCATTTCCTATTACTTTAATAGTTGATATGGCATTCTGGAAGTATTTTCCAAGGTTTATCAATTTTAAATCAAATTAAATGGGTTAGGGATAAGCCATACCCTTCAGCTGGGATCATTTTTTTTGGTTACTTATAACTACTCCAGACACAAAACACAGAATCTATGTAATTGAGAACAGATAATGTAATAAAGGCCACAGGCTAAGCCAATTTCATTGATGCATTTTTAAACATTATTAAACAGGTTCAGAAACACTGTTTCCAAACTTGCATTTGAAATTGTTTAACAATGTTTACATCAGTGAAATTAGTTTAGTCCATTGTTGCACTACAGTGACTACATCTGCTCTGATAAAATTTACAGAGAAAATAAGGAACACAGAAGACTCTTTTTTTAAAGAGGTGGAATGGGTCAATTGCAAATGATGTACAAAGAACTTTTTTTTTTTAAACCTGAAATTGAAGATTTTGCAGATTGTCCAGTAGATAAGTATCTGTATGAGAATGGACAGACCTGTCTAGCTTCTGGAGATGACCACCATTTAATATTTTAAACCTTTTTGAAATGGAAGATATTCAAAGCGTCTCCATTTAATGACACCAGGGTGGCTGATCACTGGCAAGCATAGGAAACAGGGCCACTGTGATCTGAAGGCTAGCTTTCAACCCTCAATTAGCTGGGCGTGGAGAAAGCTTGCATGAAATTGCCTAGTGACAGCAGTGGTTTGTAAGGAGGGGCTCCCAGCCCCAATGATAAAGCTGTCTGATGGCAGCATGTGCTCACAAACACCCGGCTCCTCTTGGTGCCCTTGCCGAACAGGCTGGAAGAAAATGCCGCAGCAAACGCCAAGGAACACATGAAAGCCACGCTTGACAGGTCTAGCTTGGGGGCTGCTGGATTCTAAGGACAACCCCTAGGGCTCCAATCCCACACACTGATCTTGTTTGTATGGTGTTTAGGCAGTGCAGCTTCCGCCACGCAGGAGCTGCAGGCCAAAATGGAAACCCCATTCAAGGCTCCTGCTTCCTAAGTCTTTTTTAAGTTAGAAGGAATGGGCTCCCTGTTAGGACCGACATTGCTATGACACCAGTAAGAATTTTAAAATCTTTCCCTGTTGAAAATACTAATTAAGGCTATTTATAGATAATATAACTTGGGAAAGAGACTTTTACCTGTGTTAATGGTATATGCAACTGCTTACTTGTGTGATTAGTGTATAAAAGACATAAGGAAACAGATAAATTATTTTAATGAGTTTGTGAAATCAGTGCTATTTAGACCAAGATAAGTATGAATACAGAAAGATCCGTGGGTTTAAGCTAACATGTGAAAACAGCCATGAAGGGAACCACCTCTTTACATGTTTATCATTGCATACAATCATCACCACATTTCCAAACTTGGGAGACTAAGAACGTTTTACTCTTTTTAACAAACCTTTAGAGCAATGGTTCTCTACCTGTGGGTCACAACCCCCAAAGACCATTGGAAAACACAGATATGTACATTGTGATTCGTAACAGTAGCGAAATTACAGTTATGAAGTAGCAACAGAAGTAATTTTATGGTGGGGGGTCACCACAACATGGGGAATTGTATTAAAGGGTCACATTGTTAGGAAGATTGAGAACCACTGCTTTAGAGGCTCCCTAGTATAGAAACAATAAGCAATACATTCTCATATCTGGCATTTGAAGGCCCCTCAATATAGACCTGACCTGCTTTTTACACATCAGGTCTTGGCGAGACCTCTGGTCCTTCAAGTCAAGAGCACTTGTTGTGAGTGTGAAAACTTCCAAACTGTCCTGGCTTCTTGAGCCCCACCTCCCCATCTTTCATCAACACTCTCTTCCATCTAGTCTCAACTGAAACAAACCTACAAGATGTCTGGTGCTCCCTTCCTCCTTGACCACTCCAAGAAATAATGACCCGTTCTCAGTGATTGACTTGAATTTCCATGTCATGTACACCCCTGTACCATACGCTATGGCTGCCCTTTCTACCCTACTGCCGAGACGAATCAATGCTGCATGGATTGACTAGTGCTGTGCATGGAGCAGTTGGGAGGCACCTAAAGATCATGGAGTGCATGATGTTTTCCAGGTGAACAATTTTACTTGCCTAAGATCAGCAGACTGAGGTATGACTGGATGACTTGCGGTGCTTTAGTGTTTCCCACAGTATGATCTTTTTCTCCTAGTCCAGTGGTTCTCCACTCAGGTAAGAAAGACTACTCCATCCCATTGCCATACCCAGGGTAAGTGCATTCTGACTTGTGTAGCACTCTCCAACCTCGTATCTGAACTACTCAAAAGGCGTCTCCCCAGGGACAGAACTCTCTTGACTATGCAGAAGGCCCCCAGCAGAAATGTCAGGTCATTTCCCCTGGATCTGCTGGGGTAGGGAGGCAGCTTCCTGACAATTTTTATAGGGACAGGGAAAACGATAGTTTGAGCAAATAATGAGTAGTTAAGTTTAATCTTCACCTTTTCTCCCTGTAAGTACCAGAAAATTGTGTATTCTTAGGAGATGCTTTTGCAAATGATGCATGTTGGACATTTTCTTCAATGAAAGTAAGTCCTACTGTACAAACAACCAGAAAGCAACATGTGGCTGGTGTCTGTAAGTAACTATGGAGTAGACAGATGTAAATCAGCAGTTTATTACACATTGAAATAATGAAATAATGCAATGACAAATATATGCATATTAAGATTTTCCCTCCATTTTATCTTCTGCCAATAACGTTTTATCAATTCCTACACTCTCTTTTAGTCTTTCTATCACTTCTATTATTTCTCATTTATGGCTTATACCCACTCTATTTTATGAATAAAACTACAACTCTGGGTGTTTCTTTTGAGATTTGGCCTGTAGGTCAATAAAACTACACCCTTGGGCCAGGGTGTAGACCAGTAGTGGCACACTTGTGTAGAAGGTGCTGGGCTTTGTCTCCAGCATCCTCCTCCTTCTACCTGAATTACAATACAACCAGTTCAAAAGAACTAATGCCTGATGGGGGTTTGCGAGACAAAAAAACAATTTCCAATCTTAAACATATAAGAATGAGAAGCTTATTTTTCCCTAACTTCTTACTTTTAGGCTGAAGGGCTTTTAGTAATATGGCCCCTATGCTTTCGTTTCTTCATACATGGAGGGAGATTTGAAAAAAAGTTATGCTAGAGCTATCAAAACACTTAAAAAACTACCCAGTATGACACTGAGACAGGTAAAAGTACCTTGCACATATGTTTTGTGTTTGTTTATATCTGCTTGAGATCCTGTTACTCATCTGAGTGATAAGAGGTTGGGCAACTGACTTAAGGTCATAGATGCAATAGTTTCTGGAGCTACCATTTAAATCAGCTTGAATGTGGAGCATATGTAGCACTTGCAATGAAGAGTCTTCCACCTCCACACCCCACTTGACCCATCATTAGTATCTTTGCCTGCTTGGTCCCTTCCCCATTCCTCTCTGAATTCCAGGACTGAGACATTAGTTTACTTAATGGGTAATACAGTGTCTGTTCACATATCTGCTTCTTTCACCTGCCTTTTACATTTATTCTTACAAGTTTATTGCTGTGGGATGTCTTTCTGTATGCTATGAATATGTATTGCTCCCACTGTCTAATAAATAAAGCTGCATTGGCCTATGGCAGGGTAGGATGGAGCCAGGCAGGAAAATCCAAGAAAGATAGTGGAAGGAGAAAGGAGAATAAGGGGAAATGTCAGCCCTCTGCCCAAGGGGCAACAAGATGCCAGCAGACCAGTAATGCTATAGCCATGTGGCAACATATAGATTACTAGAAATGGGTTTAAGTTATAAGAGCTAACTAACAAGAAGGCTGACCCATAGGCCATACAGTTTGTAAGTAACATAAGCCTCTGTGTGTTTACTTGGAACCAAGCGGCTGTGGGATGTGGGTGGGAGCGATTCATCCAGACCATGGGTCCTAACTTATGGCTACAGTTTATTAATGGCCTATCTTATTTCCTAACTTGGTAGTCTTAACAGTTTCTAATATACGCTTCTCATTTATTTACATGTTGTGAAGTTGCTTTTCCTACACCTCTGCTCATGTTACAATCCTTCCAAAGTAAGCTTCCATAGCTCTTGTTTGCTATAAGATTTCAGCATTGAAGCATTCAATGTTGGCATTCAAGAACCTTTTCAAGTGATCTTTTAAGTCTTACTTCATTGGCACACTGACATCGAGTACTGGGCAACATGATTTTCACAGATCATTGTGTATATCTCTACAACTTCTTTCTATTTATATTGTTCCTTCTACCTGTTAATACTTTCTCATATGTAGACTCACAGTGGACTAATGACTGTTCAAAGGCCCACCTCTCAAGTGTTAACTGTATTGACTCCTGTAATAGTGTTTACAAATCCCGTTCTTTTTCTTGTAGTTTTTGGCATAATCTGTTTTCTATCTACGTGCTCCATATAATCTAGGATGACTATTTTACAGTGTAACCTGTCCCATAAGTTAATTAGACTTCTGTAACCCTCATCTTTCTACCCCATGTACCTCAAGTGTCATCTTAGACACTTTGAAATGCAGTTCATAAATATAACTCCTTTGTTGCAAACTAACAACTAGCAGCTCCTGCAAACCCAGCTGTTTTCTTTAGAGATGCTTACAAAAACAAATAGAAAGCAGCCACTGTGAGTCAGAGGCAGGTTTTCTAGGGTCTGATCAGTCCCATTCACAAATGCAGATACTCAGACATTTCATGTCTCACTCTCCAGAAACAACAAATGAGTACTTTCTGACACAACTATTCTAGAAATAGTTTTAAGATCTTGGTTAATCTTATGTTCCTGAGTTCATTTTGTTACAAGACTATTCCTAAGTTTAGGGGCAATCACTACAATCTCCTCAACTGTGAAAATAAATAACAAAATTGAAAAAGAGTGTTCATCACAGGAGAGTATGCTAGATGAAAAATTTAGAGAAATGTAGTAAACATTAAGGACTCTTAAATGAAAATATAGGAATATGGAATATACATTTCAGAAATTGACAACTAGAAGCACTTTTCATGACAGGCAACACTGAATTACTGAATGGCCAAACTGAATATTAGAACATTAAGATACTTAATTAAAACAGTAAGTCATCAAGTTCTGGATGGAATTTGAAGTATACTACTTTTAGCAATGGGGCAGAGAGAGAGAGAGATGGCAGATAATTCTCTTTCATGGAATATTTGATAAAAATAGAGGCAAAGTGAAAAGAGACACGTAGGTATATGAAAACATACTGGAGTGTTTAATTGTAACTGCATCTGTTCAACTATTAATATGGAACTCTGGTCCTCTTCCAAAAGAAAAGGCACAGAATAGGGGAAAAAGATGTTAGGTCTCAAAGATGACTTTCAACTGTATTGTGGATTTTGACTGTATTCACCCATGCACCCTTTCTCTCCACCCCACCCAGTCTTCATATCCTTCAGTCTCTCCTCTACCTTCATGTCTCTCATATATATATATATATTACACACACACATATATATACACATATATGTGTATATATTATATATATATATATATATAAATGAGAAGGTATATACAATGTTTGTCATTATTAGTAGGACTTATTTTGCTTAATATGATGACCTTAAGTTGTATTTATTTTATTTTTTTATGTAAAAATGTATTTCATTCTTTTTTAGGATAATTGAAATTCCATTATATATTCTATAGTAACTAATTATGTTCCTTTAATTTTTCTGAGACAGTGTCTCACTCTAGCCCAAGCTAGCCTGACTGATTATGCATTAAAGGCTAGTCTTGAACGTAATTTTACAGCCCCCTTCCTCCCTCCCAGGTTAATTTGGTGTTTGTTAATGTATTTGCTTAAGCCTCCCAAGTGCTGACATTTTAAGTATGAGCCATGATGCCCATCTCCAAAATTTAATATGAAATAATGGTCAAAATTTCAGTTCAAAAAGAATGTATACATTTTCTTTTTACTTATTAAAGAATTATCTATTAAGATAGGAGACAAAGTTTTTGTCATCCAACTTGTGTTTTCTTTTGGTCTTTTTTAATGGAATATAAATTAGACATCACCTAAAACTCACATGCTGTTCCTCCTTCTAGACACGAAGGTCACATTCCCAGAACACAAGAGCCGAGTGGATGTGAGGTGAACTTCTGTGACAAGTGAGTGGTTCCGGGTCAGAAGGGGCAGGTGCAGCTGAGCACAGTCAGTGGTGGCCTCTACCAAATCTCAATCCTGCCTTTTCCTTTCTGCCCAAGTGCTCTCTCAGATGCCATACTTCTCTGTTGGTTTCTTCTCATTTCAAATGGAGATAAAAAGGAAATGCTCTGGCAGATTCTTTAGGTATAATAAGGATGGGCCTATTCCATGTAAACATATAATGACTGGAATAAACAATAAAGTATTTCAACTTTAATTTCAGGTAATCTTTATTATTTTAAATTGAAAACTTGTGACTTCAAAGTGAGGTGATTACCATTGTGATCCATCAGTGAAGAGACTTCTAGTTAGCACTGACTTCTGATTAGTAGACAAAGTGGGCGGGAGAAATGGATTTGTGTGGGGCAGGGAGAGAAGTAAGAAGTGGAAGAAGGGAGTGAGGAAAGAAAAGAGGGAGAGAGAAAGAAAGCAGGAAGCAACACAGTGAGATTATATCATATTTTCCTAAGTTTCTTTCAGTTGCTATGGGCATAGAGAATAAACTGATTCACAGTGACAGCTGAATAAGTACTCACCTAATTTTAGTATGTTTTAGACATATTTGCCAATGAAACCCAACACTTAAAAAGTGCATAGGATATAGATGAGAGAATGGGAGAAGGGGTGAGGTACCTGTAGGAGAATCTTCATGCATATCTTCAGACTTCTTGACAATTTTCCTGGAATCAAATCTTTCAAGTTGGATCTCAGCTACTGTTGGGGCAAGGCAGAGTCCTCAAGACCCATCTTAATGTTTATAAGGCTCACAAGCCTTAGCACACAGTCATACTCAGAGCTATAATGGACTACAGTATAAGGCTATAAAGCCAAATTAGCAAGGGGAATATATGCACGTGGCAAGGTCCAGTGGAAAGCAGACACACAGTGGGAGTCATCTCAAGGAACCCTGCTAGATGCAGATTCCTCTGACATTCAACTATGACCATATATTTATGGTGCCATCTATGAAAGGGCTTCAACAGTAAGTCAGAGACTGTGGTTTTCATTGGTGGTTGTCATGTAAGTCACTTTGCCTAGTGTGGGCTAAAATTCTAGACTCCCAGAAGGAATGTATGTATGCAGGAAGTGACTACTTTGTTTGCAGTTTAGGAGCATTAGTTAGGAAATGTAAACACTCCCATGTCCAAGTTACTTGTAAGGTTGGCAAAGCACTGACGTGGTGAGCACGTCTTTCTAAGGATGACAGTCTTTAGCAGCTGGGGCAATGCTTTTTAATACACCTATGCCTTGTCTCACACCCTCCCCACCCTCAGCTCTACACCTCCAAAGGCCCACAGCACAAAACTAGCTTCTGTAATGGTTACGCTAAAGGCCCCAAGTTGACCTTACTACTAGAGTCAGGACAGGATGAGGAGGAGACTGAAAGGGAACTACCAGTTTTCAACATAGGGAGGGATGACTTTTATGGGACCCTCTGAGTTATCATGTTAGATTAAGATAAAGCTTACAGAATCCTTAGTCTGTACCTAAGAGGAAACAAATATTATCAGTATAAACTGTGTACTAATATATCGAACAGATTAAAGTTCTTAGAGGACCAGGAGCCACAGTTAGCTTCTTTTCCTGCAGAGAACATCATTCAAATGGGTACTTAATGTATTTTATTTATTAGAAGACACAACTAATCCTTCTTCAAAAGCAGCTTTTGAGGTTCCTTCCAATATTCACTGGTAATAACAAAAGACAATAATGGTATGTTCACAAACTTGGTTTTAATTTTTATTTACACAGGGTCGAGAATCTTTATAGCTGTTTGAGACTAGTCTGCCAAGGCTTGCCCTATAAGTAACGTGGTGCCATTTATTTATGGCGATCTCCTGGAATCACAGGATGATTTGGGATAAAGTAATCAACAAAGCATTTTGTTTTAAAAGCCAATATACCAACTATATGTAAATTATATAAAATAAAAGTCTTCATTCAAGTCAATATTTTCTAAAATCATAAGGCAAGGCAGAAGGAAACCTTTAGACCTAACTAAGGGGTTATTATAAATTATTATGATGGAGAAAAAGAGAAGAACTTGGCTAGAGTGGAAAGTAACAACTACTATTTACGAGCACCCACTATCAGCCAGTCAACGACACTTCACATGCATTAGTTCCTTTAATTACACCCTCACTCAGAGCAATATGAGGGCTACAAACTATTTCAGCATCAGCCTGCAGGAAGGGAGAACCAAGAGTCAAAGAGTAGACAGATCCATGCACTGTCCTTCACTTTAGGTTCCTGGTCGTAGGACGAGCAGCCCCTGCTGCACGGGTGGGTGGGTGGGGGGTAAGCCGTGGACAACCCTGTCATGTGGGTGAGGTAGGCACAGAAACTTTTCACTCTCCTGTGAATAATGCCAGTAATCAAGATAGCAATCCTTATTGAAGTTCAAAGTAAATTGGAATTAAATGGAGAAGCCCTGTTTCTGTCTCTAAGTGCTTCGTGTCCTCCTGTGGCTAGTAGAGAAATGTTCACAGTTCCTAAGACTTACTTTATAAACAGTGTTCTAAGGGTTTCCAGGATACAGGTGCTGCCTTTGTTTCTGCTGTCTGTAGGGTAAAGCACTCTGAAAAGGATTTTACTGACAGTAGGAGGCTTGGTTTGAGACCTCTGGGCAATATAAAACATGGTGATCTTTCATTCCTCCTGCCCCAAGCTGAGCAGACAGAACACCTCTTTGTAAAAGTCCCTTTTCTGTGAGCATTACAATTCTCTGCAGAAACAGAGGCGAAGCACAGCAGGAGAATGAGGACCTGGAACCTGGGCCTGAGGCATCCACGTAGTAGCAACAAGCAAACAGCTTGAAAACAGCAGCTGTGCCGACACACACAGTGCAGGCGGGTTAGTATTCACAACTTGTACTGCGGACAACAAAGACATCCCAATTAATCACAAGTCAGTCAAGTGCAAAACTATGGCTTATGCACCATATCAGCAAGTGAGACAAACAACCAAGGCAGGTGCATATATGTTGTTATTGTTGCATATTTTCCTCATACATAAAACACAGAGTGTACCAACTTCCCATGGCTATAGCTTCTAGCCCTGTTAGGCCTTTCTGCTGCCTTCTAGCCCTGTGATGTCTTTGAGAAAGACTGGAAAAAGAAATGGCATAAAAGTGCACGTGTGTGCAGCTACATACAAACACACAGACATTTACACTTAATATATATGAATGGTAATATCATCTCAACTGCTGCCGGTTAAATATTGCTGTTTGTCTTCAGGAACCTCTTAAAACAAGATTTTTGTTTTAGCAAATTTTCAATTGTGTAATAAATATTTTATTGATGTTGAAATGTATCAAAAAGCCAACTCCAAAGAATGTCACAGAAAAGTCACAGCTAGCCAGCAGCCGCAGGGAACTTAGGAATGTATGTCTTACCCTCAAGGCCAAGTGGTAAAGAAGCAATGTTGGGCTATGCTCAGCTTCCAACAAGCCTCCAGTCTCCCTCGGTGGGAGGACAGAGAGGCAGCTCGTGTGGAAAACCCCATCAAAACCAAACACAAATAGTGTGGGGTATGGAGAATCCCATGGCTTCAACACAGATTCTCTCATCCACTAGGTGTACAACCACTGTGAGCTTCTGTCTCCTAGCTGTAACGCAAAGGAATAGAAACCCCTCATTTTGGGGGTTATTGAGTTTAATGACATATGCTGACCAAAGGCCTCACAGAATGTTATGCACATGGGGGACACTGGGTATCTGTGGCCTTAGCTTACCCCAAGAATTAAGCAAAATCTTGACCTTGTATCTAGAAATCTTATTGCACATTATGCTCAGTTCAAGATTGCCTAGGATACATGTAAAACATGCACAGCAGAGATTCCCCACCATAAGTGATAGGATACATTTCTGAATATTTATATGTGAATTCCACTCATTTGAGTCAGCTGTGATATGTCTTTTTAAAAACTTGAGGCATCACCTATTGATCTATCTGTTGATGCATGTGTGCCTGTAAGGACAAGAACATACATGTTGTACACAGAAACCAGGTACTCTCATGTTATTAATACAAGTATGCCAGGAATCTGCTTCTGCTTCTCTGGGAGACATGCAGGAACTTCCTTCAGAGAACAGGAAAGCCACTTGAATGAGGATTTATGGTGTGATTAGGACCAAATACCTCAGAAATGAAGCCACCATACAGGTAATTCTGTAAATATTTTATTAATCCTGTAAGAGCTTCCTAAGTGAGGCCTCACAGATCCTTAGATTCACAATCTGCTTGGAAAAAATGGTTCCAGCCACAGCCCGCATACCAATGACCCAGGACCACTTGGTCAGTACAGGAGGTTACAAATGTCATCGGTGCTCTCCAGGTCCAGACTCAGGAAGGCTCACTCCAGGAACTTAAGGTTACAGAAATGCAAAAGGCAGTGAGGTCAGCTACAAGGCTTTCACACCTACTTTATCAGTGGCTCTTACCTTCTTGGAGATTTGTTTAGATACAAGAGGTTTCTTTTTATCACCACCTGCCTCCTGTCACTGAGCTCCGTCCACCTACCTCTCTGTGCCTGCAGTTGGAGAATTCTGCCGCTGTCCTCTCAGGCACAAAAGCAAAAAGGAGCTTGCTTTTGCTTCGCAACAAGTAATTTCTTTAATGCCTGTGCTTGATTTCATTCACATACCTCCAGTTGTAGACACACAGTTAACAAGACACACTCTGAGCCTCCTGCCTTTCATCACACGCAGCTCCTATTAACATTTAATGAGTGTCCATCGGCAAGTCGATGGATTGCCTTTCTCACTCCTACTCTCACAGAAATCCTCCTGCTGTCTGTGAGCTAACCCAAGATTTCTTCACTCACATTCTTTCCTGCAATTTTTTAAGTAACTCAAAATGGCTTCTATTCACTAGCCAAAGAAAAAACTAACTCATGCCTGCTAGAACACAACATGCCAACAATAATTCAATTTGACTTTACAGTAAGAATACAGTGGCCCACATTAATAACAGCTGAGGCGCAGCTCCTAAGGGTTTCTACCTCAACTTTTATATTGAGAGCGAGGTAACTACACTTACCTATACCCCCTTGCCTGTATCTAAAGTCTGAATTAAAACTGTTTTGCCTTTGGGTATAGAATGATATAAACAGGGACCTATGAGTCAAAAGACTGGGTGGGGGAGGGAAGAAATAAGAGGAAAAAGGAAACCCATATTACAGCAGGGGAAAGCCTCCACATAATGGGAAGTGGGAAATAACATGCAGGGCTTCCGTGGAGGAACAGTTAAAAAGCAAGCTGTCTTCCAGCCATTCTCGGCTCTGCCTGGTTCACAAGGGGAACAGGAGAGAATGGCTATACACTGGAGATGCTTCGGGACTTCTAGGCTGCTCTGGGCCCTCCTTCACTAGAAGAAGCTCCATCTCTCCCTCTCCTTGCTAATTGTTTTTGTCCAATATGCTCAGTTCTTTCAAGCTCTCTCTTCCCTTCTCAGATCCTGCCTACTCTGAGTTCCTATTCCTTCACTGTTCTTTTCTTTTTTACTTGTTTTTTTAAACTGACAATTTTTTTGACCTGTCTACTTCTCCCATCAAGAGTCCATGGTTTCTTGACACATTTGTTGATTTATCTATTTCTCCAATCAAGAGTCCTCAGTTTCTTTCTTTTCTTACATGGTTCCACCAGCCTCTATTTTCCCATTCTGGCTCCATGAAAACATCTTTGTGTTTTTTGGTCACAGAATAGTAGGCACTGTCCAGTCAGACTTATAGAAGAGGGTGTTACAAGTCTGTAACAGGGAGCACTGACAATCTCAGGGAAAATGAAATGGGCTAATGTTCAGGGGACACAGTGGGGGGCAAAAGGAAGGTGTTCAGACATGATTTGGAAAGGACAGAGAACGGCTGCCGTCAGCATTTGCCCCTGTTGAGAAGAACTGAGAATCTACTAGATCCCTTGATGAGCTGTCCAAATGGAAGGTGCCTACGACGTGGTGCTTCACTGCACGGAAAAAAAGGAGAATTTCCGTTTTTTTCACAAACAAGGAACATATATAAATGATGTCATTACTCCCCAACTCTTCTCTGAGTACAGAGTTCATAACTCAAGAACACAAAACCAAGGAGAGTAAGTGGGAAGCAGGGAGATAGTAGAGGTTAGTAATGGCTAACAACACTTTAAGATCAACAAATCAATAAATACATATATTTAAAGGTGGTTTATTAATTGTGTCCAGGATTAAGTTCACACGCTATAGATTTGACTGGGAGGGATGCAGACCAGTGTCTGGACATCTGCTCTAACAAAACACTGCTTATGCCATCTGCCACCCAGGTTATTAGACTTAGCTAAGTACTTCTAAGTGTGAGAGCACCTTCTTAGAATATTTTGAAGGTACACATATTTTTTTTTATGTATTTAAGTGTTAGGCCAGCATGTATGTGAGTGTACCTCATACATACTTGGTGTCCGTGGAGGCCAGAAGAAAGTGTTAGAGCCCCTGAAACTGGAGTTAGAGATGGTTGTGAGCTGCCATGTGGGTGCTATGACCCAAACCCAGGTTGTCTACAAGAACAGCCAGTGCTCTTAGCTGCCAAATCATCTTTCCAGTTATAGTTACACTATTTTGAACAAAAAGAATCTTTAATTTTTGCCTCAGCATTTTTGTGTGCTTTGTTGCAATTGATATCTCTTAAAAAAATTCCAGCAATCTTTTCTGTTCAGTGTCTTTAAAACATTAAAATATCATATTTTCTCTTCTTCCACAAGTCCTCCATCAAAATACGTGGCACTGCTTCTAAACTATGCATGACAGGTGGAGATGCAGACTAGGGGGTACATCTTCTGCAATCTCTCTAGTGCTCACTCACCTCGCCCTCCAGGCGGTGCAAGGGAAATTCTAACAAGATTTTAATCATCTTACTCCTCTCCCAAAGTTCTCCAGGGGCTTCCCATATCCCCAAAACTGACCAACTCATAATACAACCTTAACTCACAGCACTGCACTGGTGTTCTTATATATGGAAAAGATATTAAAGCCTTTAAATAGTGGGACAAAGCAGGGAGCAACCAATGTAAACTGTCAGATGTCAGTCAGAATATACACTAGCCATAAGAATAAATGTGGCCACACTTAGTTACTGGCTTAATATCATGTTCAAATTGTATAGATGTACTACATACACTAAAGGAATATAAACTATCTTATAGTAGCAAACAAAATTGAAATAAGACAAAGAGAAACCAGAAATTTAATATTACCTAACATTTTTGCCACATCTCAGTAGACTGTCTAAAAATCCAAGAACTCTGATGAATATCACAGAGTATAAACACAAGTTGTCTTTTCACAGATAACAAATTCCTTCAGAAGAGGCTACTCATACAGTTTTTTCTCCTTGTTTATCTTTGTAGGCTCCAGCAGTATCCATTCAGAAGATTCTGGAACACACTGCCACTTCTGTTTCTAAGCTCCTGGATGCTTTTCTGTTAGCCTGCATAAGACACTGTGTCCTAAGGAACGTACACTTCCAGCTTTGGATATTATATCTAATATCTCCTGCCTCCTCAGGGGTCTACCCCACCCCACCCCCAGGCACATGGAGCCATCCTCCCCTTATTCATGTTGTAGTAAAGCCACCCAACATTTTTTTTGCATATTTTTTCCTATGATGTATTCCACTATGTATTTTGTATATAGCATTTTGAATAATTTCCCCAACAACCACCAAATGGGAGTAGATATTATCTGCAAGCTAAGGTTCAGAAAGTTTAAAAATCTTTTCCCAGGTAACACAGCTAATGGAAAACTGGTAAGACACTTAGCTTCAGGTCTGACGGACATGCACCCTTAAGCTTCTGCTTGTCCACATCTCTGACAATACAGGTATCAGCTCTAAGACTGGTGTGTGTGTGGCAGCAGCAATGGTGACCTTTCTTGTTTGTGTTCATAACATCTAGCCCATAACCAGATGAGGAAGGTGCTTGCTGAATGAAGCCTGGTGAAAACACATTTTTTTGTTTTTTGTTTTTGTGTTTGTTTTTTTCGAGACAGGGTTTCTCTGTGTAGCTCTGCGCCTTTCCTGGAACTCACTCTGTATCCCAGGTTGGCCTCGAACTCACAGAGATCTGCCTGGCTCTGCCTCCCAAGTGCTGGGATTAAAGGCAAGTGCCATCACCGCCCCTCGAAAACACATTTTAATTAATTATTTCCTACTTAGCCTTTTTACTACTGAGGTGCCAAGAGCTTTGCCTTTATGTAGGTGTTGGTTTGTATCTATTTACTGACACTGTGTAATCCTCAAAGGAAAAAAATTCACCTACCTCTTTCAGACTGACCATGCCCAGAGTCCCGAACCAGTCTCTAGCCTTCCCATATAAATAAGTCTTAAATATAAGTTTTGGCCTTAACTTACATTCCTTCCTCTTTTTAAGTCTTTCATGGCAGCAATTTTTGTAGTGGGTAGCCATCCCAGCATTGGCCTGGAAGTTCCAACCCCCACTGAGGCTTTGGTAATGGTCACGCCCACAAGGCGGGGCAGAGGAGGAAGCGGAAGACGAAGGATCGGGAAGTACTCACTCTCTGGGTTCCCGGACTCTGGACGCTGGAGGTAGACCGAGCAGAGTTCTCCAGAGAACAACGCCGGATTGTGCTATACCCTTGCCAGACCCTGTAACCTACCCCCTCATTTGTAAGTACCCCACAAAATAAACCTCCCTTTTAACTACGTGGAGTGGCCTTAATTTCAACAATAAATTTTATTGGATTTTATTTAATTTAGTCCTGACAGAGGACACACCACAGAGTTTTGTCTTTGAAGGTGCTAATGAATATTAAATGAATGGTGAATGGAGGAAGTTATGATAAGCAACTTCTTAGCAGAGGAGGTGAAGAGTCAACTATCTGGCTATAGTCACACTGATATCGATTTGCAGAGAACGCTACCAGACATCTCACAATGCCAGGGGCCACATGAGAATGTGGACATGTGGTACAGACATTGGCAGCACAGACTCAAACAGGAGCAGCAGACGCAGCTACAGCAGATCGAGACCAAGAAGAAATAGTGGAGTCTGCACCTCCAGAAGGCTACTTGGAGCTAGCTAATCACTGATGTCCCCTTTCCCATGAGGTGTTCCCAGCATGTGATGCCATTTTAAAAGCATTTACTAGGGGATACCAGAGACCTTGAGTCAAAAGAATTCAGATGCTGTCCTAACAGATCCAGTTTCACTTATCCTCAGAAGGGATCCTACTTTCCTCCCTCATAGACTCTGACAACAGCTACAACACTGCTTGGAAATATTCTGAGAAGCTCACGTCACAGCTCAAATATATAAGGAAGCACTTAGAACCCTTTTAAGGAACGAAAGTTAGTCCTTCTGAATTAAGAGAGTAAATGGGAGTAATTTTAAAATGTAAAAATAAAAGAGAAACTCTTTCTGGAATCAGTCCTAGTTCAACTCTGTCAAAGAAAACTCCAGCAATTATTTCACCACTCTGTGCCCCAAGTCAAAGAGATCTCAATTTCATTCAAAGTGTCTCATTAAGATAAAGTGATGATGAAGGGCTCACAATGTTGCCAGGCCCACTGAACAGTGTCCTACCATTGGGTGAGCAATTGCGTGATAGTCTAGCTTATCTGAATCATTTAAAAGCCTGTGTGATGTTCCTCCAAATTCTCTACATCTTTGATACTAAAGATAAACAGAGAAGATAGCCAACTTTGAAGTAGAATTTACTTTCAAGTTCTAAGATAACTGTAGCTTCTAACCTGCACCAACAGAATATACAGCATCAACTGTAAAAAGTGAGCAAGTCAACATACCTTTGCAATTTAAGGAAAGTTAGGATTAATATCCTAACTTAAATAAATGCTTAGGAAACAAATTAACTCCACATATGAATGAATAATTATTTATTGTTTTTAAAAAATGTATTCATAATACTGCAGAAAAGGAGTATCTAAGGAAATTAGATATAAATCATGAAAGAAAGGATGGGATAACATAGAAAAGAAGAGACAGATTAAAGGACTATTTAGAAGGTTAAAGAAACACTACAACACTGTTTTCCTTTGCAATCAGTGGAGCTGAGAAAGGAGAACACTGAGGGTCAGTCACTCCTCAACACGGTAGACTGAACCATCTCTGGGTATGTTGTGAAGAGGAAAGGCTTGGGAAGAAAGAGGAGTCAAGTCCTACCCAGGTTGAGAATGAAGTGTTTCTAAATCACAGCTGTTGAAAACTCACTCTGTGTGTCTGCGCATGGTGAATTCATCGGAAAAGGGCAATATATTAGAGTTACACTTGAAAAAGTTGAACTGGTAGACGGTTTAAAGAGAGTGAGTCTTTCTCTCAACCATATTTCTATGTTGAACATATTCTTCCTCTCCTAGACACTGGGAAACCAAAGATGAACACCACATGATATGCTCATCTTGGGAGCATTCTACCTAAACGGACCCAAAATAGACTTGAAGCCAAAGAGCTTCAACCAGATTTTTTCTATTCCAGATTCCACATAGAAGCAGAACTACATAAAGTAAGACTGAAATAGGAAAAGGCCTTTCATCTCCCTAGATACAATGCTAGACAAGAGCTGATTTTATGCCATAGTGAATTCCAGAAAAACTTTGTTCCTGTGAAAATAGCGTGAGTTTATTAAATTTATAAAGATAAAGTTGCATTTCCAGGGCATAATATTAGGTACAGTTAATCTGCCTACACTGATAAAGAACATATTGTGTATAAACACCATTGTGGACCCACCTATTTTCACAGTGCACATGCTATATACTTGCCTCTTAGGCTGAACATGGGAATTTTTAAAAAGTCAAAAGTTATTTCAGAACTTGAAGTATGTTGCTTAGTGCATGCTGCTGCAAAGGAAAAGCTAATGGGCTCTGTGCTTAATGTGATTAGAGCCATTATTGACATAATGCCAGGAAGACGCAAAGCCATTAGCATTACACTACAGCTCACTTTAGCATCCACTCAGACTTAGTATTTGATCCACAATTTTAATTTTGTTCTGCTCTATTCAGAGCTGCATTACACAAAATGCATAATTAAAAGCTGCTGTGATTCTCTCTACTTCTCAAATTAAAAACATAGCAAACATTTGTAGTTCTAATCCACTAGAAATTAATAAATCAAATAGTGTCTTTTATCCTCTTTCCTCTATGCAATTCAGCTCTCAGGTTGGGAATACATTTGCCTGCAACAGAGAATGCTACAGAAGGAGCGGATGCTCAGAGGGAAGTAAGGTCCCCCAGATGCACACTAAATGCAAGTGAGAACCTGGAGGGCCTAGCTGCACGGATAGCCTCAACATCCTAAGCGCTAAGCTGGGAGGGTTTTCTGTGGAGAAAAATTTTAATCAATTCACCATAAATCCTTTTGATGCGTTTTCCTTCATTAGCTTGCTTTTTCAAGCACACATATGCTCCTAATTTAATTTAATCAAATGTGCCATGTCTCTCTGTCAACAGTGAGGCAATTCCCATGTCCAAGAGATCTCCTATCAACTCCCCACCAGGGAAGCCTGAGGAAGAAGAAAACCTGAGGAGCAACAGGTTTGCCTCCCCCACCATTCCAAATGGAGCTTCCTGCTAAGGCTCTGCCACCAGAGCTGAGACACAGGCCCTTCACATGTCTACTGCTAATCATCACAGAACACAACAGAGGAGTCTGATTCATTACAAAAACCCAGCACATTGTCTCCCAGGTGTAGTTCTCCTAGGCAAGTTCTGAAAGGACTGTGAAAGCCAGAGCAAAGCCCAAAAGGCAAACACATATCTACGCAGGCCTGAGAGCATCACTGAATCTTTCTCCTGCACACCTGGGATGCAGCGATGGGCTCCCAGTCTCCCCATTGCTACCATTTCCTTAACTGATGGCAACTCCTCCTTCAGATCTCTGCTCAAAGACCATGTCATCAAGGGAACAATTTCTTAAGTCTCTGGAGACTTGCTTTGTAAATTATCTGTGTATTGGTGCTTTTTTCAAGAAATTGTCATAGTTTGATCTGACATTGTCTCTTACTAATCTATGAGCTTCTTCAGGGTAGGAAGCACAGGTCTGTCTTACTCACCATAATGACTTTAAATGTATAACTTATAAGCTCTGTCCTCCACAGTAGCTAATAAATGAGATAATTTAGGTTATAGCAGAACCCATTAATTTTCCTAAGCATATCAAGTTTCCGCAAGTCTATGTAGCTATTCATAAGTATAATTTTACTCTTGAAATCATGTAATGTGTATTTTTTAAAAAGTTGTAAAATGCACAGAGTGTTCCAGCTCCTCAGTCTTTTTCAACATATTCCAAGGTATTTGGTTTCTTTCTTTCTCTCTCTTTTTTTTTTTTTTTTTTGGTTTTTTTAAGACAGAATTTCTCTGTGTAGTTTTGGTGCCTGTCCTGGATCTCGCTCTGTAGACCAGGCTGGCCCCAAACTCACAGAGATCCGCCTGGCTCTGCCTCCCGACTGCTGGGATTAAAGGCATGCACCACCACCTCCTGGCTAGCTTTTGGCTTCTATCTGTCTCCTCCTCCTCTGTTTTGAGAGAAGGTTATGCTATGTAGCACTGGCTGGTCTTGAAATCTCAGAGATTGTCTGGCTTCTGCTTCCTGAGTGCTGTTCAGTATTTGCTACCTAACACAAGTATTCCTTCCTAAAAACGTGACAAAACCAAAGCTCTGCCTTTACTTAATCTTCTTAGTAAACCAGACTTGAACTGTACAAGAAGTGTAAAGACAATCTCAGCAGGACCACCAGTAAGTGTTGTCAAACACTTTCAAAGGGAGGGACTTGTTTTCTATGACTGTCTTGATCTGTCACATAAGCTTGTTTTCAAAGGTAGCTGTTTGTGCTTATCTTTCCAAAACAAGTAATGAACAGCAAAGATTCTGCATGATTTCCTTGTGGTTCCAAACAGGCTGAAAACCTGAGCCTTTCTAGGGAACATTTGATAGCTCTAGATTATCTCCTTCTGACTCTATAAGAATGAAGTTAAAACAAGTAAACATACCATTTTAATATCAGCTTCATCACTGTAAACTAACTCTCCCTTTATCAAAACTTTAAGATAGGCATGGTGGCAAACAACTGTGACCAACGTTCTGGAGGCAGATGCAGGAAGATCCCACAAGTGCAAGGCCACCCTGGTCTCCATAGTAAGTTCTAGGTGAGCCAGAGCTTTATAGTGTGTAGCAGTTTGAATGAGAACAACCCCCATAGGCTATTTTAATGTTTGGCTCAGGTTGGTGGTGCTGTTAGGGAAGGTTTAGGAGGGATGTCCTACCTAGAGGTAAGGAGTCACTGGAGCTGGGCTTTGAGACTTTAAAGCCTTGTTTACTCCCGGGGACTCCCTATGCTTTCTGCTTGCATTTGAAGGTCACAGCTCTCAGCTCTCACCTCCTGTTTTCATGCCTGTAGCTTGCTGCCATGCTTCCCACCATGATGGACGCTTATCTCTTTGGAACCCTAAGCCGGACCAAACTCTTCCTTCCACAAATGGCTTTGGTCATGGAGTTTTATCCAAGCAAGGGAAAAGGAACTAATACAGAATGAGACCAAGCTTAGATGAAAGCAAAGTTAGTTCTTGTCTATGCCCTAATCCAGAAGATGAGTTCCCTTCTGCAATTTCCAAAATGTGCAGCCAGCCCTGTGTTCCTGAATGTGGACAGGGCAGGACTAGTTCTTACTCTTCAACTGACTCCCAGAACAAGCACTCTCCTCTACTCTTGGGGGTCCCAGGCCCTCCTCTGAACTTCTCAGCCTGACACTTTGTACGTACTGAGGAACTATCACCCCAGAGGCCCTGACAGGTCTCTTCCCTTCCCTGCAAACAGATGACAGGAACAGTTAGCAGAATGTCCCCCCTCCCAAGCTGCTCTGGTTGTTCCATGTTTCCTGGTGCTCTGTGTCTTTCTTCACTCATGTAAAATCGGTCTTCCTCTAACTTTGAGATCTGTCTACTGCCTGGTGTGTGTGTGTGTGTGTGTGTGTGTGTGTGTGTGTGTGTGTGTGTGTGTCCTTAAATGTTTGAAGGAGACACACAGGGACCAGGTACTGTCACTTGCCACTGACTGGCTTGTCTGTAGACCCTAACCACCCAAACAGCAGCATAAAGCTCTTCACACATTTGAGTATCCACAATTCCATACAGGCTTCAGGGTCTACAGTGAGAAAAGGGGGGCACTTTCTAGTATCACTGCAACGAGCAATGGACTTTTTCTTTAAAGGGCACATGACATGAATGACTCAGAATACAAATGCTTTCCACTTAACACTTAGGCTTCACAGTTACAAAGTGCCACCATTTTCTTAGATGCTGTCTATAACTCAATTTCTGATTTTATTCTTCAATGAACAGTGTTAGCATAAGGGAATATCCAGCTTGAAAACATCTTTTAACACAAATTATAAGATCAAAGAAGTGATAGATATAATAAGCATAGGCCATCAAATACACAGCTGCATATTATCTGCAGAAAATGTGGGCTCTATAGCTGCTGACAAACGTCTGCAGGTCACAAAGGCATGCCACCTTGAAAAGGTGCCATTAGCGGGCCCTTGCTTTGACAGTTTTCTTAAAGCCCTGGCATCTCTGATTAAGAGTAAGGCTGGCACTGATGATAAACAGATGACCAACAAACAAATGCAAATCCTAATCATAAAAAATAAAAGGCTTCCTAAACACAACTAGTGGCTGGAAACATTGTCCAAAGTCAGACTACAGTGGGACTTTGGAGGGTGGGTTTGTGTGTTTCAACTGTCATGAGTCAGGACAAAGAGTGTGGGCCTTGGAAAAGGTTTGTAAGCTCGAGAATATCATTCTCCTCCAAGCCCCAGAGCCAATATGGAGAGTTATGTGTCTCCTTCCAATAGTTCTTAAGATTTCAAATATACAGAAAACTTCAAAGAAATGTATGGTAAGCACTCAGATATGTAACATCTAATTTCTACAATTATTCAAGTTATTGCATTTTCTTAGAAGGCTTTATTTATGTGCCATTGATCAGTATCAGACAATGGCTACATAATTGGCATTTTTAGAGGATTAGTTTCTTGTATCACTAGATCAGCAGTCTTTTTTAAAGCACAGATATTAATGTTCTAAGTGTTTAGTTTAGGCTAATATAGCATCACTTGAATTTTGAGGTTTAAATTCTGTATGTAGTTAGGGCTAATAATCTGACAGATTATTTAGCTATTTATAACAGCTCAGCATCAAGAAATAAGCTGTACTAGTTTAGTCTTTGGAATAGTAGTTACCGCTGACATTCTCCGAATGTTTTCTAGCCTCTGGAAATCATAAGCTGAATCCCATAAGCTCATCTTATTATCATAAAGGTAATTATAGCAGTTAATATTCTTCATACAATATTTATTATGCGACAGGAACCATTGTTAGATACATCATTTAGCTCCTTCAATACATGTAACATTTTCACAAACAGATCTTATTAATATTATCACCTTCATTTTAAAGACAAATAAGGGATGGCAAAGTGACGGGATCACAAGTAACAGACTCAGAGTCCTACCCCCAGCAACTCCAAAGCACAGACCGAGTGGCTCCCCACACACTGTCTTGTCTTTATTTATCTGTGCTTGACCAATATCCAATATGTGGGTCATCACCATTACTAAGGCTGCTGTTAATTTACCAACTATTAAAAATGAGTGCAAAATATGTACAAAATGCATTATGTTTATAAATGTATTTTGAATAGAATGTAAGTGCCAACACTGAAAAATAAATTAATTACCTTCCCAAGACAAACACAGTCCAATATGCAAAGAAAGTGTGAGTGTAGACACCTGCGTTCTAACTAATAAAATGGGAGGGGGGGGACACCAAAATAGCAGTACTGACTCCATGGGACCACTGTGAGAAATATGGACGATAATCTACATTCCTATGTGGAACACTTAATAAAAGTCAGATACAAATACATGCAAGCTACTTAGCACCGTTTGGGGCACATAGTAGACATCAAAAAAGTCTCTAATAAAAACAACAATAATATAAGATCAGCATGTCAATGACAAAATAATATTTACTGACACCACAGGGGTATTATAGATGCATAATTCATTTTAAGGTTTCTAAAAGAATGGATTTTACTCGGCTCCAAAGGTAGTTTTCTTTCTTTCTTTTTAAGATTTATTTATTTATTTATTTATTATGTATACAGTGAGTGTTCAGCCTGCAGGCCAGAAGAAGGCACCAGATCTCTCATTGTAGATGGTTGTGAGCCACCATATGGTTGCTGGGAATTGAACTCAGGACCTCTGGAAGAACAGCCAGTGCTCTTAACCTCTGAGCCATCTCTCCAGTCCCCAAAGGTAGTCTTCTAAGAGATGGCATCATAAGGGATATTTCTCATGAAATCAAGATGACTAAATAATACTGTGGCAGATTTAGCAGAATCATTTAACTTACAGATAAATCAAATTGGTATTAGCACAGTCCTTGCTGTTACATCCCACTGTGTCACCTACAGTGTCGGCAAACATTTGTAAATTCTCTAAAAGACTCAGCTCTAGAAACTCAAACTGGAAAGCAGAAATGAAAACAAACAAACAAACAAAAACCCACATCTATGTTGAGTACACAAGAAGGAATTATGGTCTGTATTTTAACATAAACTCTAAGTTGGCACTGATGAAACAGACTGCAAAAACTGACTCCAAGACTCTCATTCTCCACATTCATTCATTAAAATCAGTAAGAAGGATGATGAAACGTGCAATCTTTCTGGCTGCTGACTCTATGGCCTGCAGATAATTTATGAAATCGGTTGACTGGAACTCCAGTGCTATCTCGCTGAACTGAGATCAGGGAATTAAGAGAAGATCCCTGCTGTGTTTCCAATTTCAATGAATAAACTCAGAGCATTTACCCTGTATAGTATGAAAATGTTCAGATTCTGGGCCTCTCAGGTCAGAGGAGTGCTTCAGAGAACAGCAGAGAGTCACTGATCTCCTCAGATGGCCATAAGTGACAAATCATGCAAAGGGCCCTGGGTTTCCCTTGGCCAGACCATCAGTGTACTCAGGTGTCACTAACACTGGCTGATCCATCTGACTGGCTCTTTTAGTCTTTGCAGGTACAAATGGCAATTTGCTGTACATTTTCAATTACACATATATTTTCTCCACCATGCCTAACAGCATGTAAAACAAAAAAGCATCATTTTGAACATACAAAGGCACTTACTAGGGTTCAGTGGACCTCAGCACTATGCACTCTGAAAGGACTGATAATGGTTTGTGGGGATGGGACAGGAAATGGATAACCATGTTTTCCTCATTAACAGCATAATGCAACTTCATTATTAAAAAGAGAAAGAAAAGAAGGAAAGAGAGAGGGAGGGAGGGAGGGAGGGAGGGAGGGAGGGAGGGAGGAAAGGAGAGGGAGAGAGAGAAAATATGAATTCTCAATGACCTTGGCCACTGAAAATTGCATTTTGCTGCTGGAACCAAGAGGGACTTTTGCCCTGATGCATGCAGCTGACTAGATTTCATTTCCTCACATCCTCTTGCCTTCATCTCCATCATTCCTCTGCTCTCTAATCACATGTATCTGCATGGTTTCCGCAGATACAAGACTCCAGCACTATAAAGCTATGTGGTTTTGGCTTTGAGCAGCCAACCCAGTCCTTAAACAGATGCTGAGCAGGACTCCATCCAGGCTTCCTAAACTTTCAGTGAAACATATTTCATAACAATTAGCAATGGTTGCATGGTGTATGCAGTATACGCCATGGAACAGGGAGCCATAAATCCCTGGAGATGAAAATGGTCATTTCACACCCTGTAGCAGGTATAACTAATTCCATTGCTATTACAAGATCAAGAATGTCAAACAGAATCTGCTTTAACCCAAATCCCAGCCAATACATACATAAGCCTGCATGTGCATCTTATTTCAGGGGATAATTATTTCTACAATAAACTAAACAGAGTAGGGAAAAAAGGCAAGATGCCCTTGTATAAAATTTCCTAAGAATGGTCCCTGAGCTAAGACATGACAGAGCCCATGAATGATGCCACCGGCTCTCGGGATGTAGTGCTCATCTTTGAGTGTGATCCCACATGGATGCTCAAACTGCTACACGTGCCACTGCATATAGAGCTGGTGCTTAGTAAATCTTGCCCAATGAAGAATCCACCCAAAGAAAATTCTAACTGGCACTCCTAGCCACCTTCTAACCAAAGTCTTGTATTTTGCCTGGCTCTGCCCAGAGAAAGTGGTTGTGACTGCCTCCTAAGATACCAGACTCTTCCTTTGCTGTGCTGTCAAGTCCCCGTCACACTCAGGCATGTCTGATTAACTCACTCTTCCCCCTGTTAATTTCTGAACCATCTATGCAGTTTTACACCATAGGAAAGTCAGCACAGTAGCTGGTATACGGATGTGACAGAATGTTTTTATTCCACCCCTGACAAAAAGCTCCTTGTTTTTGACACACTGGAAAATGTACAGCCTGAGAGTGCTCCAGGCGAAGATGCCACCCCAGCCTTACATCTGTCTGCTTTCATTTGTCTACAACTGTGCTTATAGATAAAACAAGCTATCCAGATGTCATCACAAGCAGGGCTCATATGCTGACTTCATGGAGACACCATTGTTGGCTGCCAACATAACAGAGTTGTAAAACTAAAATATTTAAACTCTGAGCTACTCAACACAACTTTGAATGTCACACAGGATTCTATTTCAGGATTAATTAATGTATACCCCAATAAAATAATCATGTGTTAAAAACAGAGTTGGCTGGCATGCAAGCGGATCTAATTTTCCTTTTTGTAACCATTCCAATGGCATACAGCATCAGCATGAAGACATTTCTGAAGGGGAGCACATATTGCTATTAGTATACAGTTCCTCATGCACTTGGTTTCAGGTGCTAAAGTTCATTGTTCAAGGGCCTTAGAGCTCTCATTGTTTAAAACAGACACAACAAAACCACAATGAACAAAAGGAGTATGCCAGACCCAGATTATGAAGACATTTCCACCATTAGAAGGGAAGGCCAATGACAAGAGATGAAGATAATTACTAAGAGGAACTGCTATATGTATCCATATATGAAGCCTGGCTTCAGGCAACAGGTTGCTTGAATCAGGTATCCAGGAGCTTGAATGTTTGTTTAAGAACACAATATCTCTCTGTGGTTATAATTATAGCCACTGTATTAGGGGGCAGGGAGAGGCCTGCTGAGGTTTCATAATGTCCCCTAACAAAGGCAAACATTCTTCCCATGTTTCCTGAGAAATTCCTCAATATGTACACAGACATGTACATATATGCACCAGCACAAGACAGTGTCTCTGACTGCCATCTCCTCTGAACCTATGTGGCAATTTAGTTTGCTCTGAGAGAATGAATCTCAGGAAGACCTTTTTGGCCTCTCTGGTCTAAGTGGCTATTCCTAGTAACACTCAAAACAATTGTTCTGAAGTAGAAAAAGAGGCTTATCCACAGTTGGAACCACAACACCTCAGCAAATCTCTAACTAACTTAAGGCTTCCCCTTGCTCTGATAAACCTTTTATAGCCTAGTTTACATTTCATAAACTTGGGTCAAATATGCTCATCAAGAATGTTATTCTGAAACTAGGTTTGTGGATCATTTTTATATCAGACACAAAAATCCATCTCCAATTTCTCCTTAATCTGACCAAGAAGCCTTATCTGTATTAACTTAGTTCATATATCACAAAGGGTCTGTCCTGTGTAGTCTTATACCCCATCGGGCTTACCATATGATGCTGGAGTATACAGTAACAACAAAACCCAAACCAAGTCAAAATAAAGACCATGTACCAAGAAGTCCATACCCTCTCCCTGCCTACCCTCTACTCCCAAGACACACAGAATAAAACATTTGCTTCTGACAGCTTTCCACAGAGACCATGTACTGGCAGAGAAAAGGCATCCACTTCTTTGTTTTCCCACCTTCCTGAATGTTCCCATCTTCTCTTAAGCTGATCTTGTTCAAACCTTCTGAAAATAAATCCTCCTAAAGCACTCAAGATTCCCTGAAGACCTCAGCAAGCTTCCTGCGTGGTGCATCCCCACTCTTTGCTGGGAGGCTAATGTCTTTTAGGGATGTCTGTTCTAATGCAAGGAAGTCAGGAGCGTCCAAACAACCTGCCACAGTGATCCATCTACCTCAGATCATCCCAGTCTCTTCTACTCTCATTTGGCAAGCAGGGAAGAGGCCAGGAGGAAGATCTCAGTGTTAAATTCTAGTCATTTCTATGTGGTTGGACAGGAGGTAAGAACCCCAGGACCTGTCCTGGTCTGGAGTCTCAGTGTTTCTTCTTCACTCGAGGCTAGGCTAAATGCTCAGGTTGGGGAAGGAAGAAAGCTTCTGACCTGTACTTTATGAATCACCCTATACCAACATCTTACAGCCAGGGAGAGACCCTGTGTAAATCATTTTGAGTGATTCTTAATCTCATCCAAATGATCAGCTCTTTGGCACAGTACATTCCTATAAACATTTATTTAAAAACTGAGCTACCCTTTACTCTCTGTTCTTTAAAGTTCTCCAAAGTTTCTACGCAGTGGGGAGGTGCAAACTACCAGCCAGTATCGATGTGGCAAACTCACATGGCATCTTTAATCTCATTTAGCACATTAAGTCCGGTGCAGAATCCAGAAGTGACGTCTCCCTTAGTCCCCTTTTACAGATGAGAAAAGCAGTAAGTGATGTGACTCCCTGCCTGCCTGCCTGCCTAAGGGCAAGAAGCTGTGCCCAGGGCTGATGACCTGAGGACCACTGGAAGCTCAGCGTGTGTCACTTGTCTCTTCAGTCACAAAGCAGGAGGCGGAAGTGCAGTAGTGGCTCTAGCAGCTGGGGAAGAGCCAACTCTCAACAGTGAACTCCAGCAGGATGACAGGGCTACTCTCAGATCTACATCTGAATACAGTCACATTAAAAATAACCCATTTAACAACTCAGAAGTTCTGATGTATGTTTTATAAAAATGTATGAGAGTACTAAAAGCCATGGAGAGCTATAACTTTGAGCCGCCTCATTTGTTTCTCTTTTATTACAGTCCTGCGTGGTGGGCACGGGCTCTTCATTGAAAAGAGAACATTAAATCTTTATTCTAAACTGTTTTAGCAGAACGATATTAATAGTTGAATATTATTTTGCCTGACTGATAAAATATCACTCAAATAAGACCAAAGAGAGCACTGAACCCCAACAATTCCTAGGAGGAGAAAGGGAGAAACCATCTCAGAAACTGGAACTTAGGTCAATCTGAAGATTCTGGTAGCATTTCTGTGGCTACATGAGAACAGAAACTGAGTTCCTAGAGTGAAGGTAGTCTTAGAAATACACATTTTCCTATAACCCCCCAACAGAAAAATTACTCTATAAAGTATCTTTCTATTTTGTGCATATTTGGTCTTTCCTAATGCAGGATCAGTAAGGAAACATGAAGAAACCTTTCTTCCATATTACCACCAATGGAGAAACAGGACAAGATTTGCATTTAAAATGGAGTTCAGTGCTGGAAATATTCAACATTTCAATTAGGCAAAACCACTGCACTCCTATTTATTATCTTACCTTTCGATCTATTTGGTTTGTTTTTCTTTGTCTACCAAATTGCCTGTGCCACACGGTATACAAGAGAGCACCGACTTGCCTTTACTCACATTAAGTGTGCACCACTTGGCAAGGGCAGCTCCCAACCACTGCAGTGGCCATTTCTGGTTTTCTGTCACATTCACAAGAGATTTTTTTCCTCGCCAACCTAGACTATCTCAGTTTCATCTCCAATGAATGATTGAGAACCGCACACGAGGAAGCCTGCTTTCTGCTTGAGACATCTCTCTTTAGATAAGCAAATGAAAGGCAACAGGACTGAGGCAGGAAGGACCACCGCTGGAAGACAACATGAGCAGACGACCCTTCAAAGGCAACTGCGGAAGTGCACAGAGCCAAGCGTGAGCTTACAGGAGTGAAGGGGAACTGAGGAGATCACACATTTTCTACACTGCAGCTACCACACAGTCAAACGCTTTGTGGGGAAAACCTGTTTTCTAATTAGCAACTGAATGAACGCTTTCCATATTGAACTGAGCATATGCTTCTGTAAAAGAAAAATGCGGAAGCCACAACATCTATAAAATATTTGAATCCAAATACTGGTCGTTCAGCCAGACTTAATCACCAGCCAATCAAAGAGTGAATTAAAGTTTAAACCAGATGAAAACAAATATGATAAGAGACAAAGCAAAACAAAACACCCACACCCCCCAAAACAAACAACATGGAAGGCAATGGTATGAACAGGGGAAGCGTTCTTTTAGCAAGAAAATAAAGTTCTATCTAATAGGTCTATCAAAATTGTAGGTAGAGTATTTTAGAAGTTACAAAAACCAACTAATCATGCTCATACATGATTAATAAGTTTGTTTTCTACAGTATTTAACAAGGCCATTTGCTATGAACTTTAAAAAGTAACATGGAGCCTTCTAAGCTAGCATTAGCCATCAGAAACATGTGATTCACAGAAGTAATTAAGTTTTCAAGAAACAACAGTAACAAAGCTGAGGACATACAGTCAGAGTTGATCTCAATGACACCTGTTCACTTAACAAAAACAGTAGCGTCATCTAAAGCTGTAAACCACAGAGCATTGTCTTAACACCTGACAGTTCATTTGTTTGGTTTTTGTAAATCTTTTTAAACCTGGTACTTTTCCTTTGCTATATTGCTCTCCTCAGTATAGATTATCTGCAACATGGTTATCTGCAGCTAAGGAAATCAGTTTTTAACTTATTAAAACTTAAACAGACATGCAGCTAGTGATCACTACATTACACCAATGGACCTGTCTTTTAATAATACTAATCCACACTGCAAAGTTAACAGTTTTAAGATACATCAAAATTTTAGGATTTTGGAAATCAATCAGTTTTATTGGTTTTAGGACAGAAGAGCCATGCTTTAGTGGTGTCTATGCAAATCCAATATATGTTTTACACCCAATTCTGACAGTCTTTATTTTCCTTATACATGTATGACTTAGTGTATTAAAGATAAGTCATACTACTTTTTTTTTTTGAAGGCTGATATTTTGTTACTCACCTGTCTCTTCCTCAAAGACAAACTCATGGTGAACCTGAGGTACCTCTAAAAGGAATCATCTTGAGTGATCTGAGTGTTAAGAGGGAGTCCCAAATTTCCCTAACCTTCAAAACCTCAGACACAAAAGTTGAAGAGGCTGAACAAACTGCTCAGAACTCCTCAGTTCTATCACTTATGTCTCATGTGAATGTAACCAAGTTACCTGGTTTTCTAATGTCTATGTGATGAACACAACATACCATTTCTGATTTGTCTGAAGAAAAAATGTTTTGCAAGAGACAACAGTATTTATGGCATTTCTTCTAATAACCTGCCAAGTCATATCTAACTTAATGTCCAACTCAAATATCATCCCTGCAAGTCAGGAGTTCTTCTTTCTTAAGAAAGTAAAACCTCACTTTCTTTTAAAGTTGCATCTAAATCTACTACGGTCTTTTAATAGTACAGGCTTTATGTCACTTTTATATCAGAATTAGAGGGAAAGAGAGTTGAGGAGGGAGGGCATAAGCCCTTCCTTTTTCCTTTAGACTAAGCACTCAGAGGTCAGGGACTATGGCCTAGCCATCTCATTGTCTCCCCCGTTCAGCAATATTGTACTAGATGAAAAATGCCCTATTCTTCCTGAAGAAGATACAGAGGACTGCCTCAAGAGAGGGTCCCAAGCCTCATTGGTCTTACTCTTTAGTTGAGATTAAAAAATCTGGATAGCTAACAATGAATGCACTTTACTTGGTTTAGAGTCAGGAGTAACAGTCTCAAATCTCTTGGTGACGAGAACTCAAAAGTTCAACCAAGCACACCAGGACTTGGATAAGCAGCACATGCAGTCCAAGGGCCAGATCGTACAGGAAGCAATGGCCTAGAGCCCAGTTCAAGTCTGCAGGACAGAGATGTGGGTAGTCACAGGGTGGCAGCTTCTCATAGAAGCTAACCCTGAAAATGAGCATAAGATCATAAAAAACTCAGCACTGTGAGCTGAGACAAGGCTTTTTGCTGTCATGATTGTTTTGTCTTTTAATTTTATTTCATAGTTAGTGAAAAAATGTTAAGTATTTTAAGTAAGAGTGACATGCCTTCTGAAAGTATAATTTGCGTGAAAAGGACAGGGCTATAGCAAAGGAATAAAAATGCTAGAGATGAAGTGATCATAAATAATCACTAATCTCACAAAATTCAATAGCAATGCTACATTCAACAGGTGGTAAGGATCTCTCATTGTGGGGGCAGAGAACAGGGGTTGGGAAGAGCCACTCAGTTCATCATGCAGGTATCTAGAAAGTCTACTCAAAGACGGGTAGTGATCCTAGTTACAAAGAGGTCTCAGCACACTGCTGCTAAAATGTTTATGGTTAATTTGTAACAGTGTGTCTTAGGTCAACTTGATGCTGGTAAGATCACTATGGCCATTACTATGACGACCTTCTTTCTCATTATCATGTGCTGCAGTGCTCAGAAACAAAGACCAGAGGCTCTTGGTGGGAAATATGAGAGTCAACCCATTTTTTTCTAATACTATAGATATCTGGAAAAGGGGAGAATTTAAGTAATTCTGAGTGAGAGTAGAAATGGGATGTGGTGTAAGAAGACAGAAATTTCATCTAAGATACATTAAAATGGAAAGTCAAATGCACAGCTGAGTAAGTGTGTGTTCATGTAACATGTACATGCATGCTCAGAAGCACTGGGGGCAGGAGTTTAGAGCTAAACTCTTTAAATTTTTCAGAAACAAGAAGAAAGGAAAAAGAATACTATTTCTGCGATTTTGTGGCCAGATTAATCCAAATCTTTGTTTCTTCTCTAAAATACATTGATATCAGCCTGCAGTCTCAGTTATTTGGAGCCTGATGAAGAGGGTCTATTCTGGGCAACTTTTTTAAAAAATTTATTTTATATACTAACCAGTTTCCCCTCACTTGTCTCCTGTTCCTTTACCCCACCTCCCTTTTTACCCCCCACCACCCGCTCCTTCTCTCTCTCCATTTAGAAAGGGTAAGTGAAGCCTTCCAAGGGAGTCAACAAAGCATGGCATATCAAGTTGAGGCAGGACCAAGCTCCTCCCCCTGCATCAAGGCTGAGCAAGGCATCCCACCATAGGGAATAGGTTCCAAAAAGCCAGCTCATACACCAGGGACAGGTCCTGGTCCCACTGCTAGGGGCCCCACAAACAAACCAAGCTACAAAACTGTCACCCACATGCAGAGGGTCTCAGTCAGTCCCATGCAGGCTCCCTAGCTGTTGGTCTAGAGTCTGTGAGCTCCCATGAGCTCCTGTCAGCTCTCTTTGAGTTTCCCCATCATGATCTTGACCCCTCCTTACTCAGAGAATCCCTCCTCCCTCTCTTCAAATGGACTCCCAGAGCTCAGCCCAGTGCTTGGCTGTGCATCTCTGTGGATGAAGGTCCCATGATGACAATTAGGATGGTCACCAATCTGATTACAAGAAAAGGCCAGTTCAGACACCCTCTCCGCTATTGCTAGGGAGACTCCAACTTTTAAAAACAAAGAAATAAAACTATACACTCAGAGTTTTTATGTCCAGTATTAAAGTATATTCATATTCCAGCATCAGCATTCTCCTCTGCTTTTCCACTGGTTTAATAAGAGTGGGTTTTTCCCAGGCCTGATTGTAAGTTCCATCTACAAATTCAATTTCAAAATTAAAAATATTTTAAAATCAATGAACTGTGATAAAAATGAAAAAAGTCTCTACCAAAATTAAGTTGGACAAATTTTGCACTCTCTCTCTGTCTCTCTCTGTCTCTCTCTGTCTCTCTCTCTCTTTCTCTCTCTGTCTCTCTCTCTTGCATTCTCCCCCCTCCCCATGCTCTCACAGTAGTGTGGGCAGGGCAATAGCAGAAATTTAGAGGATTCTCCATTCACGATTACATATAAAATCTAAGTTCTAGGTTCCCATCACAATACTCAAAGGTGAAAACCTCTCTCAATACACTAAAGTTGTGGTTTCTGCCGAAATCAGCCTAGAAGTACAGTGAGGACAGCCATCTCTACTTATAGTCAGTGGCTAATCTCAAAAGTCTGGAGAACAACTGCAGACATATATTTTTAGTGTGTGTGTGTGTGTGTGTGTGTGTGTGTGTGTGTGTGTGTGTGTAGTTTGAAAGGAAACCCAAAGGGAGTAGTACTACTAGGGGGTTTGCCCTTGTTGAAGTAGATGTGGCCTTGTTGGAGGAAGTGTGCCACTGTGGGGGCGGGCTTTAAGGTCTCTTTCTCTCACTGTGATACTCAGTCCACTTCCTGTTGCCTTCTGATCAAGATGTAGCCAGCAGCATATCTGCCTGCATGCTACCATGCTCCCTACTAAGATGATAATTGACTGATCCTCTGAAACTATATGCAATCCACCCCAATTAAATGTTTTCCTTATAAGAGTAGTCATGGTGTCTCTTCATAGCAATAGAAACCACAACTAAGATAATATGTAAAAGTCCATGTGTGCAGAGAGCAGAGAAAAACTTGTAGGAGTCAGTTTTCTCCTTCCAATATTGAGTCCTACAGACTGAAATCCAGTCATCAGACTTGGCAACAAGCATCTTCACCAGCTAAGACATCTTGCCAGCCTGCAGGCTTATATGTTTTAAGTATAAAATGCTCAAAATGTGTGAGTTGCTTGTTTTGGTAAAGACTTCAGCTGATGATCTAGAAACTCCTGGCTCTGGTTGCAAAAGAGAAGAGAGATTTTTCCAACCTAAATGGTTTTCTCACAACAGCAAAATCTCATTCTGAGAGTTACTTTAATAGCCTGGAAAGTAAGAAAGGTGTTCCTTCTGACATGTGTAAGCCACTGGGATGTCACACAATGGACCATCTTATCCTTTAGGAATATATGTCACATGTCCAATAACTAACTAGGAGAATTCCCACCCTTTAGGGGTGGCAAAGTGCATTCAATTTTATCTTTTCTAGCTGTCCAGAATGTCTTCTCAATTAATGATGGACAGTAAGCACCATTACAAAACATTCATAGCAAACTGTGGTCAGAGTCTTTGTGGCTAGCCTGAAACTGTTAGTCTGCAATCAACTGAATATGCAAGCAATGTTTTTCAGAGGCATCACTCAGAAAACAGTCTTTATTGTGAATGTAAATACATTTAAGACATTGCAATGCTTTTATGAAAATGCCCACTGGTGATCATCCATACTATGATACTGAGACAGATTTAGAGCTCCTTTATTTTATATGACTTCACTTCCATTCAAAAACTTCATAATAGAAATTGTGAGTGAGTGATCAAGCCAGATTTTGTTGTTGTTGTTTTCCAAAACCCCTTTGGAAGGACCAAAATATATACACAGAGAAAACATTTATTATGGGTAGTTGAAGCCTCTAGTCTCATTCTTACAGACTGGAGACTTCTCTCCATCCCACTCCAGGCCAGGAGTTAGAGCAAGTTCAGATCTGTTCAACACCTAAAGTTAGAGACCATACATTCAGGACACCTCTGTAAAGTGAAATATTAAAGATGTTTGAAATGTTTAGAAGAAATGGAGCTGGGTGTGGTGGATCATGCATTTAATCTTAGCACTTGAGACACAGAGCTAGGTGGATCTCTAAGTTCAAGGCTAGCCTGTTCTACATGATCTCTATTGATTTTAAGGCTACATACTAAGAACCTCTATCTCTTTTGCAAATAAATTAATAAATAAATAAACAGATATATAGATAAAACTTCTGACTATATGTGAGAATGTGTAAAATGGTACAAATGCCTTGTTTCTTTACAGCTTTTCTAACTACCTACTATACATACACACTTGGAATGGAATACTGCTCTGAAGTAATATCCTCCTCTCCCTTCCTCAGTTAATAAACACATAGGAAACAACTTCACTAAAGAAGGAACTGAAAAGCAAAGTCAGTAAGACCCCCATTAGCTTATCTGTTTTCATGGGCTGGCAATAGAGAGTATCAAGGCATTGCCATTGGTACAGTGTCAGCAAATCGTACTGGGTATGCTAACTGCATAGACAAGGCACAGAAGACGGTCCTGCAGAGCTGACTCCTGAGTCAATGAAGAGGGAGCAGGTGAGGATGCTCCATTCAGTAGAAGGACAGCAACTGAAAGGCACAGAGGATGTGCGGAAGTGTGGCGTGTTCAGAGATAGGAGATAGATGGATTAGACAGGAGCATGTAGTATGTGAAGAAGTTTGATGAGCCATGAGAATGGAGGGGCGGGCAGGCAGGGGCCAAATTCATTCAGCTCTCCATTCAACTAGTATTAATTGACCATATGTTGCATGTTTGGTTCTGGTCCCTGGGGGATGTAACAGTGAATGAAATAAAAAAAAAAAAAAAAATTCCCTACCTCGATGAAGAGAAATCCTGGTTGAAAAACAAAAACAAAACAAAACAAAGAAGTAAACCAAAACTATACATAAAATGGGGATGCTGTGAGGTTCATGTTGAGCATGAGGCAAAGGATTTGAAATGCTAGGGGTAAAGAGAAGATGGACTATCAGATACAGTGGCCAGAAACTTACTGAGAAGACTTCTGAGTCACAACCTGGCATCCATGGGGAAGTATTTCGAGGAGGCTAGGAAGAGAACAGCTGTGAGGCAGTGTGGCTGAAGTTAGGAGAGTTTAAGAGGGAGAAGAAAGAGGTTGTGGTTGAAGACATCACGGAAATCCCTAGGGGGCCTGGGCTTTATGCAGAGGAATCTTTTCCAATTCGTGGCAAAACTTTGGCAGGGCATCTGGAAGAGTCTGGACTATCTCTCAACCCAGGAAAAGGTGACTGAACTTTAATAAGAAGCACATACTTTGGAGAAGTGGAAGAAAGCAGGGATAATGAGCAGCTGGAATGGTAAGAGAACCTGCAGACTGACCAGGAGAAAACCAATGACGATTGAGGAAGAAGGTGGCAGGCCACACCTACTACAGAGACTAGGTCAGGATGACTGAAGGGTTAGTCTACTTTATTCTCCGTTCTGACATGATAGCAGGGAGGCAAACAGCTGTAAGTGTCTCTGAGCATGGTTTATATTCAAGATAAGATCACTTCCTTTTCTTCTCCACATCGTGGGGGCCATTCCCATTGCAGAGGTCACGCCATCAACTCTTAGGACCGGGGACAGGAAGGTCAGGAGACTACTGTGGGCTTGATCAGATCATGCCCTCAAAAGCACCAGCAGAGTGACATGAATGTTAGTCTGGCCAAGAGCAGGGTTGCTAGGGCTCTAGTTAACAGAGCATGTGCCCTGCCTAGAGATTTTTAAATCATGCCAAAATGGGAAGTGGGGCTGAATTTAGCACAAGCCTGGTTCACAGGGGCCAAAGTGCTCTAGTTTTGACTCCATTTGTCTAGTAAGTGCATTTTTTTCAAATTTCCACAAAGGTTCAATATAGCCTAGCTAGAACACACTAGATGGAGCCTGGATAGCTGAACCCTGGCTCCCAAAAGACTGAAGGGTGTCAGCTATCAGTCAGTTCAATTTCTCAAAAGTGAGTCATTGTAGACAGTTGGTTGAAATGCCTGCCTAGCATATATGGGGCTCTAGGCCCAAGGCCTACATCATATAAACTAGGTGAGGCCAGTGGAACCAGTGTACAGGACCCTGTCCTAAAAACATACTTTTTCTTAAAAATGGTGAGTTCCTTGTAGGAAGTGTCAGGTTCACAAGAGGATGAGGCTACTCTGGACTACACAGGCTTTTCCACATCAGGTTTTGTTTTATTTTCTTTATAAACACAATGCTACCAGAACCCCATAATTCTTTGTTTTTACTAAGACAGAAAAGGTATTCATAGTCTGCTCCCCCAAATGATTCTGTTTAGGACACAATGCACAGAGTATTAGGTTTATTTCTTCAGAGCTAGGATGGAATGATTAAAAATAGCATCATTATCGGGTCTACAACAAACATTCAAAAGAGCCCTAAATTGTATTTAAGCACAATTACCTTAATGTCAGTTGAGATTTTATGATGCAACTGTGAGCCACTTTATTTTTAAGGCAGTTTAACCTGCCGGCTTCATTCCTAAGAACAGACATTGAAATTTTAAAGCCAGGTCTTTCAATAACATGATTAAGCCATGCTCGGTAGTTTCTTTAAATATTGAAGAGAATTTTCATCATCTAAATATTTATGGCAACAACACAGCCAGGTGCATGTTTTTCTTATGTTCCTAGGGAGTAGGAGATCCATATTCTTAACAAAGCGGGGGAGGTTGCCTCAACAATAGAAAAACCCTACTGAGCTCTGTAGACTCCTGGACAATGACTAGAAAACTACATTCAACCTGACACTGAACCCCTACATCCCCCAATTAGCATGTTAAAAGCTATGCAATTTTATTGTACATTATCTTCCCAGCTCAAAGACTTAAGCTCCAGGTCACATGAGCAGCCACTGAATAGTACTGCCACCATCAGTAACAAGCACAAGGCACACACGATGCTCTTATTCTGAAGATAGAATGATTCCATAGATCAGGCTCCTTCAGCGGCTGACACTGGGAAATGGGGGTTGGGGGCAGTGTGCAGAGTCTGTTCCTGCTGGCTGGCCACCAGGAGACATTTTATATATGACATCTTAGAGATGAATGGTTAGAGGTTCTCTACTCATTTCAAAACTCAAGGGAAGGAGGCCCATAAATGCTGTTTTCATCCCAGGCCTAATTTTTAGATATTGGAAAACAATACTTAGTATCCTATTTACTTAAGAAATCATTCAGCGGAATGGATGTAGGAGGTTATTATTCTGTCCACTTAGATGATAAAAGTGTAGCACTGAAGAGTATCAGTGACAACTAGACAACTCTGTCTGCAAAAACAGGTTCTACGCCCTGACACATATCCAAAATACTGTGAATTTTCTTCATTTTGTGGCTACGTTTTCAACTACACATTTACTGACTGCTTAGTATATACTATACATTATACTAGAAACCAGAACAGAGGATAGACCTCCGTGTTTTTAGAGCTTGGAGTCTGATGGAGGAAATGGGTATCAAACAAACAGCAAACAAATACAGGATGACAAAGGGTAAGAGTGTCATGGAAGAAATGCATGGTGGCTGTGAAAAGAAACATAATGGAGAAGTCTTCTGGGTTGGATGGTACTTGCATTGAGAACTATGCAGGAATTGTGCAGCTGAAGAGGTCTGGCTAAGCATATCTATCATAAAATGCAGGACCAAAGGTGAAGCCTGGGAAGAACAGTTGTACTGAAGAAACAGCAGTTACAGTTGTAAGTATGGCAGGACCCTTGCAGCAACACCCTCTGTTCTATACTGTTTGAAACTGTGAAGCCTGGTACTGGGAAAGTAATGTTGACATTACCATTGGTCAGCAAAATCAGGCCCTAGGTCCTGCTTACCACTGATTCCTAGTTCTACGGTCCTGTCTCTATGACACTGAAGGAAGTGAGTGCCAAACCATCGTCCCTCAGCTGAATATCAAATGGGAGAATACAGGACAAAGCGCAGTATGCAAATGCCTAAGATATAATTTACTGATAGTAATTATCCTACCTACGAACTTCCAGAGGAGCACATTAAATAAACACAGGCAAAATGTAGAGCTGGGGGTGTGGTTCAGTAGTGGAGAGCATGTCTAGTATGTGCTAGATAGTGGGTTTGATCCCAGGCAGTAGCCCACTCATAAAGCAACACACAATTTGAGCAAATTCAAATTTTAAAGTATGAATACCAATAATTACAGTTAAAATTCATTGAATTCTTATTGCTTGTTGGGCATTATACCATTCCCTTAATATGTTACATGTAATTACTATGAAAAATCTTCCAAGGTATGTCTTAATATAAAGACTTAGATAAATTAAAAATAAACAAACCTTTTGAAGTCACATGGAAGTTGGTTCTAACTTATAGCTAATTATTACCATAAAGTAGCCTAGCATTTTAACTATTACTCTAACTGATTATCGTCTTGATATATCTTAAGCTCCTTTGTGTGTACCCATCTGTGTTGCTACAAAATGCAACTTTTCTTTAACTACTTTAACCAGGAGTTGAGTAGGTTGTTCTAATGTTGTATCTTCAGCCTCCGATATAACAATTCACTTAACTGCTACTATCATAAAGGTTGCCAGAAGTCAGGTATCTGTCATTCTTTAAACCTTGAGTCACAGGGCAGAAAGATGGTTTGGTGGTAGAGCATTTTACAGTGTTGTTTGTTTTTGCTCTTTTCTCTTTTTGGGGGGCCACCACCAAGCTCTCAAATAAATCACACGTGGAGGCTTATTCTTAATTATAAATGTCTGGCCTTAGCTTGGCTCATTGCTATTCAGCTTTACTTAAATTATCCCATCTAGCTTCTGTATACTTTCCATTATTTCTTACTCCATGGCTTGCTGTGTAGTTGGATGGCTGGCCCCCAATGTCCTCTTTTTCTGGCTACTCCTTCTACCCCAGTGTTCTCCTATTTATTCTCTCTGCCTGCCAGCCCCACCTGTCCTTTCTCCTGCCTTGCTATTGGCCATTCAGTTCTTTATTACACTATGAGGTGTTTTAGACAGGCACAGTAACACAACTTCACAGAGTTGAACAAATGCAACATAAACAAAAGTAACACACCTTAAAAATAATATTCCCTAATACTACAATGTTTGTAAGGTCCTGTGTTCAATCTTTAGCACCAACACACACACACACACACACACACACACACACACAAAACAAACAAACAAACATCTCTTCAGAAAACACAGGAGTATTTAAAACTTGAAGACCACATTTTGCAGCTGAGTATTTACAAACTCAAGAGTCCATAGTCTGAATCAGCTGTTGCTGCTTGCTTGTTCCAACCCTACCACTGGAAGAACAACATCTCTGCCTATGTCTAGGCCATCTTAGTAGCCCTGTTCTAGGACATTTCCTCTTCTCTTCTGTCTCCCTCAAAGAAGATTCTTTTCACCTTGATTTGAAATCCCACTCAGCCACTGAAGCTCCAGACAAGCTTGATGTGCCTCATTAAACCTGCTCCAGTCTGCATTAACCTCCCTGTTACCAAACCAAAGGCGGTTAATAAGTCAGTCTCCAACTCAGTTGACTCTTTGCCATTTCCTTTTTATTTAATAGTTACACTTAACTTCCAAATGCACATACCCTGTTCATTCTTTTGTAATTCTCCAAAGATCCAAACCCAAAGCAAATCATTCAAAAACTATCTAGAACGTACCAAATCCTCACACACTTAAAACATGCACATTTTATATGCTACTGACCAGTTAAAGTTCTGCTTTGTCCTTCCATATCTAGTCACAAATATAGGGTCCTTTACATACATTTGCAAATCTGGCTAAGGGATCTCACTTCTCAAAGATTGGTGGTAATGATGGCACAAAGGAAAGAAAGATTTATTGCCTTTTAATTATTTTAAATATAGATTTGGAAAAGATACTTCTAATGACAAAATAGTCTATATTAACCTCTTCTGGTATAAGATCACACTACCACTTGGTATTTATTAGTGTTTTACACCTAATAAAATATTTTCACAGGAATGATATAGGCAGTTGTTGAGCTGTCCAATGTTTTACATCTAATAACCAAAATCAATATCTGAACTTTGTCTTCAGAATCCTAACTCTTCCAGTATACTGGCATAATTCATTAGGCCGGAGAAGACAGTGGTTAACAGTATAGATTGCAGACCTACACTATGAGTGTAAGAATCAGCTCTGTCACTTACTACATGTGCTACACAGACATGTTATCTAAATACACTATGTTTCTGTTTCCTTACTTGGAGAATGAAGTTAGTAATTATCTTCATGGTGTTGTAGGAATAAAATAATGAAATATAACTGGAGCCTAATAATATCTATACGTGCTTAAATTTGCTACTGTGATTCTATAACATATCCGTGTGTATGTGTGTCTGTGTGCACATGCATACACATATACATGTATGCATCTTATGGGCACTGTGCATGCAACAGAACTCTTAATTAGCCTTTTACACATCTGCTGAAGGGAGTCCCTATTATATCATAAAGACGGATAAGCCTTATTCTTTTCACCAAAAATCTTGAGGAACAATTGAAGTACCTTCTTACCTCAGGAGTCAGTGATGAAAGCCATTTTCAACACATCTCTTGACCGATGATAATGATGATATCATGGTTTTCACATAACCCTCTTTAGTTTCCAGCTTGTCAACACTTTTCACACGTTCTCCTCTTACAACCACATGCTGAGATGGGTGGGTAGATGGTTAAGCATACAGAGAGCTGATTAAAGGTGAATAAAACCTTAGATTCAGAGGCTGTAAATAGTCTGGATAGCATCAAGGGGGTTGCTTTTGGAGAATTAAACCCCAGAGTTTCAGAGTCTGCACAACCTACAAGGTCTCTTTAGAGTTTACTTATCATGGAGGTACATAAAAAAAATCTAGGAGGCATGAAGAAGGAGGGCCTCATAACTTTCTTCCTGCAGCTTTTGACCTCATTAGGAACAGATGAATAGCTAGGTAGCTTTCTTCATTTTCCTGTGTTGAAGGTAATCAACAGTCAAAGAAAATTTAGGAAGCTAAACTTGTATTGGTTTAACCTCTGGTAGAGTTATGGATTCTTATGAAAAAGTATAGCCGTTGGTAGACTGGGTAAACTAAGAATGTACAGAGAAAAAAATCTGAGAAATAGACTTTGATTTCATATTTTAAATGTAATTATTATTTATAAAAGGGTAGTGTTCGACTATATGTCCTAAAATATATTTTAGAAATATCAGAACCAGAACCAACCAAGATCTCTCTGGGAGGTATAATACATCTTATTGGCATTATTCTGTTTGTTTGTTTATTTTTTATTGGTTTTGAGATTTTTTTAAAATCAGTGTATCTAAGAAAATTTCAATTAAAAAGTAGGTTAGGGGCTAGTATCTCAGTCAGGAAAGTGCTTGCCGTACAGCATGAGGATTTGAGTCTGAGCCCCAAACACACACAGCAGGCATGGTGGTGTACTCTGAAATCCCAGGCCTTCAGAGGCAGAGATAGACTCCTGTGGCTCAGGCCTAATCAATAAGCCTGAGCAACCAGTGAGAGACTGTATCAAAAGACAAAGTGGGAGTCAAGGGGATGACTCAATAGGAAAAGGGCTTGCTGAATAGGCATGGAGACCCAAATTCAGATGGCCTGCAACCACATAAAAAGCTGGGTTTCAAGGTACATGTTGGTAATCCCTGCACTAGAAGATGGAAAGAAGAGGATGCAAGGGATTCCCTGGGCACACAGTCTAGCTAATCAGTGAGTTCCAATGAGAGACCCTATCTAACAAAATAAGGTAGAAAGCAATAGAGGAAGGCACATGACATCAACTTCTGGCCTCCATATGTGTACAAAGAGGTACATATTTCTCTACACATGTATACATAAAACTACAACAATAAAACAAGGTGGGCAATATGACTGGAACAGGCTTGCATGTGCACGTGCACGTACATACGTACACACACACACACACACACACACACACACACACACACACACACACACATAGAAAAGACTGTCCTAAGTTCATTTCATTTTCAGACCTTTTAAAGCATAGCATTTAACATTACTATAACATTTATCATAATATTACCTATCAAACAAATACTTTGGTAATAGTACTATAGAAACATCATCACACATTGTTTTGCTTCGTGAATTTCTTTCGAGTGAAACCTTAATTTGAAGAATATTACTCTGTTATGATTTATAATAAATGTTCACTGCAGATCTGAAGATGCCATCAACTCAAGTAGGAAAATTCAACCAAAGTCTATGGCAGAACTGTAGGAAACCCATACTTTAAATAAAACCATAATGCCTCTCCATTTTCATACAGTTTTTCCAGAACAGTAACACACATTCTGATGAAAGGAGTAGCTGTAAAGTGCTATCCCAGCTCCACTTGACAATGAGATGGGGTTAGTCCCCCAGAGGGCAAAACAAAGGCATAAATACAGGAAGGCGGTTTCCCGTGCCTCATGAAACGACCTAGATGGAAGCACATCCAAGCATGCTCCTGATTTATGGGACTGAGAGTCAATCAATGAAACCTCACCAAGACTTCCCGAGAGCGGAGCTAAGGACCATAGGACAGCTAAATGAATTACCTATCGCGGCAGCAAGAGAACTTTATATGAAGAACTCTAGCTGTGCACAGTTTGCTATGGAACACATATGGGAGACAATACAAAAGAAAGAAAAATGAATAACCCTTAAAAATGTAAAACATAAAATATGCTCCCTTTGCCCCAAAACATTATAATAAGCACCATGTCTAAACAGCATCGGGTACAGTTAGAAATGAGGGCCTTCGAGGTTCAAAATCAGAAGCAAAGTTCCCTGTGTCCAGTGTGAAGGAGGGCTCTGTGTGCCATTCTCTGTACCCATTCAAACGCATCCTCCCACAACCCACATCGGGATTTTTTGCTAATGTTTTGTTTTTCTAAGGAAAACTTTTTAAAATTAATAATATAAAATACTTGAGCAGAGAGACAGCGAGGAAGGAGAAAGCAAGATCATGTCCCAGTCAACACCAGTATCACTGCTGGTTTTTGGCTGGGAACCAAGTCTTTTGTCATATGGTAAAATGACAAACTGAAGAGACAGGAAGAGAGGTCCAACAGTCTGTCATTTACCAACAATAACAACAAGTCCACCTGATTAATGATAATCTGGGAGACAGGACTTACATAAAGGCATATCTAATTATAACCTGGTAATTTTTTATTATCACTGACATCTATAGGCATGATATTATTCAAATATTTATTCGTCACCAGAATGTTGTAAATATGTACAAACTATAAATCAATGTCACCTTTATAAATGCCTTAAGTACCTTTATTTAGCAATTATGTGAGCCTGTTCATATGCCAACACTATATAATTTTTAATCTGCCAATAAGCCATTAAATGTATTTATGGTGATAGTTATTAAGTTGAAGAGGTTCCATCCAGGAAATATAGTTCGATAAGAAAAACAACCTTGTAGTGAATCAGAAGACAAATTTACTTATCTCAAGATATGAGTGTACACTGGTTTTGTGTAAACACAATCAGCTTTTAGAGGCAAGTCAGAATCCATAAGGATTCACCAATCACCTGCTCCTATCAGACGCCACCTTTGGTGACATCATTCATCTCTCATAATTTGTTCCTCTGCAAAAGAAAGATTTTTTTTAATCTTTACTGAATACAGAAATATACATGAAAAATGGCAAGTTATGTTCCAAGTGAAAACGTAATTCACAGTATTTACTGAGAATCAAAGTTTAAATGCTCTAGAAATAACTGGGTTATTTATATTATAGAAATCAAGTTCAAATGCCCTGAATGAACATATTCTAAACTATGCTAGATATGTGGCAAGCTTCTGTGATGTATTATTTACTCTCAAAATGGCTTGATCAATGGCAATTTCCCTTCTTTCCTGAATTCAGATTGTAATGCAAATTTTAAGAAAATATAGACCACCAAAATACTGAAGATCAGTTTCAGTCTGGTAAAATTTAGTGGCCTTGTGATAGTTAAGAAAACAGTGTCTTATTACTGAAAACTTTTCTGTAGTGATCAAACAATCTAAGTTAGAATAGTGGAACCATCTCGTGGTGACAGCAGCTGGAGCACTATGTAATGCTAATTTTAAAATATCTGCATCTTTAAAAATTCTTTAGTGAATATCAGAATAGATGCTGGAGGCAAATCCCTTTTGACCTAGAAACCCAGATCCCTATCCATGGGGGCAATGCTGTCAACCATCCTCAGTCTTGTTTTTCTTCTTCAGCAAAGTTAGAAAAAATGATTCTAGGGCCATTGAGAAGATTAAATGGGATAAACTGCCAAACCTCAGACAAGAACTCAGCGTGGCTGTAAACACCGAGTCGGTGCTGCTCTGAACTGGGTGGCGGGTTGCACCCACATTGTGCTACTGAGATTTTCTAGTAATGGTGCTGCCTGGACCCCAGCACTGGCGTTCTTTACTCTAATCTTTGTTTATAGAAGAAGTAAATAATCCAAACAAAGAACATTCCAGTACTCGGTGCTGATGGTTCCACGATAAGGTAGAGCCTGGCACCAACACTAGGTCTGGCTCTCTATTGAGGTGAAAACACATAACTTTGATAATGAAGCTGTCTCCTGATTTATAGGAGGGAGACTGTCTTAACTCTTGGCATTCAGACCTAACCAGTGTCCAGAGACAACGGGGCCTGGAGGAACTGGACAGGAATATGCAGCCAGGATTTAAAAACAGATTTTAAGTTTGAAACACTAAAGCTGTTCTGAACGAAAGAAAGCAGTTTTAAATTCTCAGAGAAAACTTTTTGAAAGAGAAATGATCACTAACAGTTACATTACAATGAAAACAAACACAAATTAAAGAACAAAAAAACCCCAAACCTAACACTCTTTAATCCACATCTGAGAACTTCCATCAGCTAATTTGAATTTCACTCCAGCAGTCAGGGCAGTATTAACACTCCAAGCAGAACAGCTGTGAGGAGGCCACAGCTTTATTTTAGCACATTTCTAGGATGGTCACAGGTACAGGAAATCACATTAACCACATTTACAATCCCCTTCAGAAACTCAGAGGACTGCAACAAAACACTTGAAACCCAAATAAGCAACAGGACCATGACTTTTTGGTGGCCCTATTCATGTTCACGTGGTAAGAAATGGATTCTGGAAACCCAGTGGGGGGAAAACCTGGCATGGTTCTGGTCTGCAAAACCTTTAAAAAACTTGATCATAAACTTTTCACATTAAAAATTAAAACCTGGAAGAAACTGGGAGAAAAAGTTGCCTCTCAAACAGTCCTCTGTAGGTTAAAGAGTTACACTGGATGTCACAAACTTTTTAGAAAAGCCACACAAATACTAATGTGAGAACAGAAAGGCCACCCACAGGCTCTGCAGGACAGTCATCATTTATCAAGGCAAGCCCAAGCTGGAACCAGCTTCTTCCCTATGACTCTTCTTCATCCACACTTAAGGCAAACTACCCTGTTTCCTACAGTTGTCTTCAGATTTTCTTTTTTTAATTATTATTTTTTTAAATTTTATAATTAATTTAATTTTACATATCAGCCATGGATTCCCCTGTCCTCCCTCCTCCTACCGCCCCTCCCTCCAACTCACCCCTCATTCCCATCTCCTCCAGGGCAAGCACTTCCCTGGGGATTTAGCTCAGCCTGTTAGATTCAGTACAGGCAGGTCCAGTCCCCTCCTCCCTTCACCCAGGCTGAGCAAAGTGTCCCAGCATAGGCCCCTGGCTCATGCACTAAGGACAGGTCCCCGTCCCACTGCCTGGGGGCCTCCCAAACAGTTCAAGCTAATCGACTGTCTCACTTATCCAGAGGGCCTGATCCAGTTGGGGGCTCCTCAACTACTGGTTCATAGTTCATTGTGTTTCCACTAGTTTGGCTATCCAGTTACTCTGAACCTAATAGAAGAGAAAGTAGGAAGTAGTCTTGAATGCACTGGCACCGGAGATCCCTTCCTAAATATAACATAACACCAGTAGCACAGACACTGAGAGAAACAATTAATCAATGGGACCTGTTGAAACCTAGAAGCTTTTGTAGGGCAAAGGACACGGTCAAGGCAAAAAACAATAGTCTACAGAATGAGAAAAGATCTTCACCAACCCCACATCTGACAGAGGGCTGATATCCAGAATATATAAAGAACTCAAGAAATTAGACATGAAAATGCCCAACAGTCCAATTAAGAAATGGGCTATAGAGCTAAACAGAATTCTCAACAGAAGAAGTTCAAATGGCTGAAAGACAATTGCTCAACATCCTTAATCATCAGGGAAACGCAAATCAAAACAACTCTGAGATACCACCTTACACTCCTCAGAACGGCTAAGATCAAAAAACACTGAAGACCGCTTATGCTGGAGAGGACGTCTTCAGATTTTCTGCGCCTGTGCCACCTGGCAAGTTGAAATTCTACTTACTCTTGCTAGACCAGATCAAAGGAAAAAGTTCTCAGTAGAGCACCCTGGAACTGATGGAAAGGGAGAAAGCCCATCTCTTACAAAATTCCTGCAGTACTTTCTATCAAGACATCTCATGCTGTACGCACCACTGTCTAATCCAGCAGTACACTGTCCATGGACACCGCCTCTCTCCTGCTAGTCCACAAGCCGCTGGAGGGCACAGTCTATTTCCTTAGTGCCGCCTCCTACCCAGTGACTTCCCATAGGAGGCTCACGGTAAACACAGAGTGAGCACGGAAATGCACTGTCCTTACACAATTATTTGAGTCCTGGAGGGTCTTCTACTTATCCAAAGGGGCTGAACTAAGGAGCCTTCGCCAAAGCAAAGTGGCAATTATATCACAAAGCTGAAAATGTTTTATTATTACAGGTTGAGCCTTCCTACATGAAATTCAAACTCTAAAACTTGGTGACACTAAGTTTGGGATCTGGGAAGAAATCAGATTTAAGATCTTTGGATTAGTAATCCTTAAGTGGAAAAGGCTATGTGAATATTCAAAAAAATTAAATTGCAAACATTTTGGTTCCAAGCATTTTGGATAAATGATACTTCATCTGTATAAAAACTTCACTCCCCACAACAATACAAATTCTAGAAATTGTTTTAGTTGTTGGGCACTGTTTACCTGTCAGGCAATTTACTAAATTCAAAGCTATCAAGATAAGCACAGAAAATTTTCTGTGCTACTAAAATATTCAAAATCCGGCATATCATGCTTAAGTACTGTAACACAGGTTGTATGGTTTACATGTTAATTTTTTGTAACCTTTATCCATAAAACCTAAAAAGGAGTCTAGCTCCTCTTCGGCTCCACAGGGCCTTCCAATTCTTAGTGAAAACACCATATATCCAATCTTCAGGGGCATTTTGTAAACAGACTGGCCAGATCTTTCTATATAAGATGCCTGACACATACCTGGGTAGAATACATTAGTAACACCTTAAAACTGGCAACAAAACCAGCCCAAAGAAGCACAGTTCTATCTTCTACGATGAATGTTTGGAACAAAGCAGCTCAGTTTTTGCTGATTCTTCACATGAGACATTCAGAACAGCACCCATTCTGCTTTTATCTCTGACATTTTATGTTAGCCTAGATAGCTGAAGGAAATTCCTCATTTCTTGCTACATACAATATTCCAGGCATGAATTGACCATTCTATCATTCCATACTACTCTCAGTATTTATTAGTACAGGGCATAGTGAGCTAGCTATCTACAACTGTCCTCTTTTCTCCAACCTTCTAACTTCTATGTCAAAGTCTACTTCTCTGCTCTGGATGTTCTGCCAATCTTAAATTTCACCTCAAATGCCCATTCCATCTACATATGTCACTGCCCATCTAAGACTTCCTACACCTAGCATAAGTCTCACAAAGGAAGCCACTTAGCCTGGATATAGTCTGTTACATGTCACCTCAATATTAAAGTAATGAAGTTGTAATCTATCCATGTCCACTCAATGGTATGTAAATATACAACAACCACTGTTCCCAGGCCAGTTGGTCTTTAGAACTCTTGGGCATGGATCTCACCATTGTCTCTAATTGTTAGTAACAAGTACACTACACTCCATACCCCTATACACTCTAGTCATACAATGGCTTTCAATAACATTGGTATCAGACATTTGTCAAACCTATTACACCTTATAATATTTTTTGTTTTTATTCTTTATTTTTTACATAGTAGACTCAGGCTAGCAAGAGAGCAAAGCTGCTTACTGCACAGGCCTGATTATGTGGAAATCTGGAGTAGATCCCAGGAAACCATGGAAAGATGGAAGGAGAAACCTCTGACTTCCATAAGCTTATCATGGTGTATATGCCTCCGTCTCTCTCCCCCTCTCTGTCTGTCTCTCTCTTCTGTCTCTCTGTCTGTCTCTGTCTCTCTCTCCCTCACATACACTAATTAAAAAGAAAAAAGAACAGCAGACCTCTTTGTGCATATCTAGCCTGATAGAGAAAATAAGCTTGATATCTACTCTTAAATGAGCATAAGCCAAAGTCACCAGTCACCAGTCATTATGAAGACTCCTGACTGTCAACATCTTTGAAGATCCAAATGCTGTCAAGTTTTAGCTAAGAATGCAGGAGTGTTGTTGTCTAGCCTGAGAATGCAGAAGGATTGGTATTGTAAAAAAGACATTTTTAAAACTCATCACAAAATCCTCTACCATCAACAACAGAAATATGGAAAATAGTTATCTATATTTCTAATACAGGTGGCCTAAGTTAAGTTTCTAAATTCGTCAGCTTACATTTTTCTCAACTCTAGGTTTTAGATTTCGAACCTGTGCTAAGCATGCCTGTGGAGCACCTTGGATGATTCTGACATTCTCTTCTGTTTTCAGGTTTTAAGCAGTTTAGACCATTTTCTCCACTGGCATCTAACAAATGGCTCAAAAGACCTGTCTGTGCCTCTGATGCTGGAGGAACTGTTCAGGAACAATTCATCCTGGCGAGGCTCTGAGTCACAGCACTGCCAAGGTCAAGGAGACCTTAGTTAATCAAGAAACTGCTGGCCACACATTCACTCAAGCTGTCTTAAGAGAAGCTGCCTCAGTGCTCACTTTCCTTTTTCCACAGATTATCAATCATCTTTACCTAGGAAAAAGATGTGCAACTTCCTTACTGGGTAGAGAGCCTCCTTCTAGGTCTTCATCCTGGTTTCTTCTCTGCTGAGTTGGTCCTTTGCCTAGAGGCGCTGCCATCAGCACGGAGAATTTCCTTTTGGTAATGAGAGCAAGGAGGTCCACTCAGTGCTACCATTAGGAAATGAAAGTTGGGCGATAAAAGGCAGGCAGCCTGGAGGGGCTAACTTCCTTTCATGTACTCCTTTCTTCTTCTACATTCAGTGTTATCATCCACTAAGCCAGGAAGATTCGCTGTACCTGGCAGAGCTCCATATGGGGTGTTTGCTCCAGCTCTCTGAAGATGAGGACTATAACTTGGTTAATTTCTTTTTCCCCAGGTCAGAAATCAGTAGGTGCTAAGGGTTCACAGATTTTAAAAATAATTTCCTCCTCTCTAACTGCACATTGCAGATTGGAGAAGATGCAGGGGAAATTCCAGGTGAACAAATTAACCTACAAACGTTACCAAATTTTCTGAATGAGTAATGGATCAAATCCTAGATGATTTACTGCCAGAGATAGCATTTGATATTACAGTGAGAGGGTCACAAAGTCTCACTTAGCTACTCAGCTTTGCTTTGCCTTTCATTGGGGGACTGGGTGCTGGATTTTTCATGGGCCAAAAGTTCTCATAGTTTCTGCTAGATGACTCAATAATGCCAGGCCAAGGTCTGGGGGGAATACCCAACCTCCACAGAGGACAAGACTAGGAGCCATCAACCCCTTTGCCTTCATTTAACAAAAAGGCATTTTCAGAAATGCTAACAGAGGGCACTAGATTTACTTTCAACCAAACCCCTTCAGCAGAAAAAACAAGCCCTTTTCCTTCTTAAGGAAATGGAGGTATCTGAGCCCACAGTACACATCATTTCCCCCTTCCCTTCCCTCCCTCTAAACCCTTCCACGTAGCCTCCCTTGCTCTTTCTTTCAACTCATGACCTCTTTTCTCATTAACAGTGGTTACACATGGGGCTGGAGAGATGGCTCAGAGGTTAAGAGCACTGACTGCTCTTCCAGAGGTCCTGAGTTCAATTCCCAGCAACCACATGGTGGCTCACAACCATCTGTAATGAGATCTGGCACCCTCTTCTGTATACATAATAATAATAAAAAATAAATCTTTAAAAATAGTTGTTACATACATACTGTGAAACTTTTAAAGTTGTTAGCATGATCACTAAAACAAATAAAAATACTGAAGCCAACAACTTTCCTTAAAACGTAAGATCCTTTTTTTTTTGGTCTCTGTTTCATAAGCTATAAAATGGGATTACTGCTGACACAGTGTATTCATGAAGACTAATAAAGGTCAAAACAACAATAAACTAGGACCTGGGCTCCTGTGTAATTACAGGAACAGCTGAGTGAACCAACCTGCTACATGATGACAGAGACACACCAGTAAGACTGCTTTGTTGTTTCGTACCTACACTTATTTACAATCTTAGCACACAGACAAATGCACAGTTTAAGTCTATTATAAAACTTTGATCCTTTAAGGGTTTCTATAAAAACTATTAAGAATATTATATGTGAAAACATAGAATTATTTTTAACCATAGATAAAAATCATCTTACCTATCAATTAATGCACATATTTGCCTGGAGGAAGACTATACCACCAATGACAAGTAAATAACTTTCTTTATATAAGACAAATTCTGAAATCCATAAGCTGGCTGATGAGGTGCTTATGCAAATAAACAAGAGAGATTACTCTCCCCCTGAGAGTTTAGACCACTAAAGGAAACAGGCTTCATGAAGAATTCAATCTGAGTCTTGAGAAAAGTTTCCTACTAACCAAGACATTTCTCATGCACAAAAGGAAGGGTGGGTGAGGGCGACCAGAAGAAACAGGAATCTTCTTTGAAAGCTGCTGGGGTTACAAGTTATACAACAGTCAGCAGCGGGAAAGGGCAGTAGGTGGTAGATTGTGGGGAATTCAGAAGAAAGAAGATCAGTAATTACAGCTACAGGGTAAAACAGTAAGGCTAACCTGCTATTCAAACGTTAGGGTCTTATTCATACTACAGTTTATACCAAATAAGATAACAGGCCAGCCTCTGGGAGGGTCCAAAGTTCATAGTGTTTTAAAGACTAGTAGGATGAATAATATTGGTCAGATCAGCAGAAATGTATGGAGAGCCTGCCATTTTCTTCTCTAGAACAGTGCCTATTAAACTTCTATCTATGCCCTGGTCCAGGGCAAGCGAGGTGCAGTTAACACTCTAGACGCCAATGTTTTCCAAGCAATGATTTACCTCTATTCCCCAGACCACCTAGTCCGAGATTCCTAGGTTTCAAACTACTTTCCATGCCCTTTCTACATGCAAAAAAAAGTTAGCTGCCAAAATTCTGCTGGCAAAGGTTTAAATAGCTAAGTCATGGGGTTAACGAAAGGGGAAGTGTGTGTGTGTGTGTGTGTGTGTGTGTGTGTGTGTGTGTGTGTGTGTATGTGTGTGTGTGTGTAAGGCAGAAAGGAGGAAATGGTGAATGAACCTGAGACTCACATACTTTTATCACTCAGCACTAACATCTAACTGTTTAGATTATTCCTTTTTAAAAGGAACCTGCAATCTGCTTTGTAAAAGGAATCTAACAATCTGTGTTCTCTACCTTTCTTTCAGGTAAAATTAATGTACTTCCTTTGTTTTAAATCTTGCTAATCTTATCCTCCCACCAAGGCTAGGGCAGTTCGCAACTCTTTGGATTGGTGCAATAACATTATTCTTCTAAAGAATCACAATTTCTACAGTCACTAGAAACTGTAAGCAAGCAACCCATTTCTTGATGATCACTGGAATTTTTTAAAAGTGTTCTTTTATACTGAAAGAAAAAGAAGTAATTATTAACTGGACTACTTCTTTCACTAATGGTCCCCACTGGGTAAACTTATGTCCTCGATACTAGTAATTTCCAAACATTTAATTCCAAATGCTGTTTCACTAGTTCCTGAAGTATATTCTAGTTTTTGGAACCAGTAAACAAAAAAAACAAAAAACTACCTGGTAGTTCCACTGACCCAGAAGGGAACACAAGGCGAGAGAGCCAACTCCCTTTTCATGAACTGCTATGGGGACTGGTGCTGTTTGCAGAATTCTTAAGTCAACAGGACACTACACAAGTGTTAATATTACAAGTGGAGGCAACATCCAAAGGGAATTCAATGTTATCAGCTGCAGAGAAAAGAGTGTGGAGATCCGAGGGGGCGCCCCATCAGATCCCGGAAGTGGGCAGTCGGTGGCGGTTGTCAGCAGTGTGCAATGGAGGTGCTTCAAAGCCGACTAGATTGTGACCTGAATGCTGCACATCCCTGTGCCCGGGGAGAGAGGATCAATGCCTGTGTTTGCCGAGCTCTAGTCATCCCCTTGGCTAGAAAAAGATGCCTTGAAAGGCATGCTAAGGGGCCTCTGGGCAGCCCGCAGCCTAGTGTTAGCAGAATTTGTTCCATAGACAGATAGCAAAGCCTAGCACACACACACACACACACACACACACACACACACACACACACACACACATACATGCGCGCGCGCGCGCGCGCGCGAGAGAGAGAGAGAGAGAGAGAGAGAGAGAGAGAGAGAGAGAGAGAGAGAAACTGATTCCCCTTCATTCTATCCCACCAACCCCCCTCTGGCTGTCTGTTTAGTGTCACTCAGTTGGGATGGATCCCGTTAAAGATCTGACGCTTAGTGAGGACTCTAAGGTGTCTGGAACGTCTGCCTCTAATCATAAACACCACAGCTGGCAATGATGTGGTGGTGGGGGGGGAAACAACAACAAAAAAACCCCCACCTTGATCCAGTACACATTCTCTTTGATGTCTCTGCAGTGAATTCACTGCCCAGAGAAAAAGGTACAGGTTAAAAAAAAAAAAAAAGGTTTAAAAAAAAACCAAGCTTGACATTCTCAAATCATAACCATATGCCTTTGAGTTCCATGCTTTAAAATATTTCATATATGTGTGCATATCTATATATCTATCTATAGATACACAGATACATATCTCATCTCATTTTATTCTATGAAACTAAGGGAAGAGGCATCTGACAATGGTAACATGAAACAGGTTTAGAAAATAATGGCAGGTTAAGAAGAAAATACTTCCAAAAGGAGGGGAAAAAAAAGTCAGACTGCCACTACCAAAAAAGGAAGACGCCTTCTGCCAAAAATTGCAAACTGCAGTGACCTTAAGTAAGAGACTGTAGCTGATTCAAGGGAAAATGAAAACTTTTCAAAGACAACACTTCTTCTGCTGCGCCACTGTTTGCAAGTGCCTTCTGCCCCTTGCCGTGGGGTGGCCTGGTGAACACACAGCCTCACTGTGCTAGCAGCCCCGGGCCACAGGGTTCCAATGAATATTCAGCCAAATTAACATATATTTTCTTTGTGTTTTTCTTGGCGGGGTCTCAATTGCCTTCCCCGTCTCTGATTTTTAAAAATCCTATCAAGACCTGTGCTGGGACCGGCAATATCCTTGACATGCCAGGTCCGGCATCAGCATCTGTACTGGGAATTGCTTTTGCAAGTTAGACGCTAAGATGCCCAACAATTATAAAGGAACTTAACAAAATCCCAATGCACTTGTCTGCCCATCTTCTAAAACAGTAAGTTTATCATGGCTAATAGATATGCAGAACCTAAAATACCAGGTCTGACTTAATATTTACTGACTATCACCAAAATCCACATTACAACACTTGGTTACCCTAAGTACCCAGGCTGCGAGCCCAAGGTTCTTTATTTCCCTCCAAAAGCCAGCTTTCCTAGCATATACACCTAGAGGTACACAACACAGAATCAGTGAACTCCATGTGCTGCCTTCTCTCTGTGAATCCTTAAATGAAGAAATTGTAAAGTTTATTACAGCTAGTAAGAAATTAGCTTTTAATTAAACTTTACCTTTAAAAAAAAAGGAAATAAAAAGATGCTTTAACTTACATAGTTTAAAAATGTTAATTGTTTCAGGTAAAACCACCTCTCTAAAATGTATTCCAAATGCAGTAATCAGGTGAACTGAAATGAGGCAAATGATAATTGGCCATTTTCTTCAAATCTGTGGGGAAAAAGAGCAAATTGGCTCTGCACTGGTCAGTTGCACTGTGACAAAGCTAGTGGGTAAGGAATCTCTATAAATGGTTCCCAGGCAGCAGCCCTTTCGGAACAGTATCCAGATGAGGCCAACAGGCTGGATACTGCTGTGTCTGTTGCTCTAAATGGAAGGAGGCTTTGCAAATGAGCAATGTTCTCCCACAACAATGGTGATGTCTTTGGATTTTGATAAGAGCCAAATTTATTGAGGGTTATTTAGTGTTGTGTATAATGCTCCCTGTGTCAAGGAGTGAAGCAGTTGGTTGGAGGAGGGCAACTTGGCTGGGTTCACAGCCAAGAAACCTCAAGAGTTGGAATGTCCCTATAAGGTAAGCTCTTTCACTTTTTTTTTTTTTAAACATAGGCAAGGCAATTAAGTGTTAGTCAATGTTAGTGTGAAGATATGGTAATATACACTAAAATGCTGGCATTTACTACAATATTTACCTTACCACACAACACTAATCATGATATCTTATATTAAATACAGCTCTGCCAAAAATGTTAGCCCTTTTGTAACCACAAGAATGTTTTAAACGGTATTGCTTACCTGGCAGGAAGATGAGAGAAGGGGGGAATAACTTCTGTACTCAGGAATTTACATTGACAAATTAATTGCTATCATGTATGGGGGAAGGGAGGGAGAAAATAAGACAGGGTAGGGAGGAAGAGGAGGCAGAGAAAGAGAAGAGGAGCGGTTTCATCTTACACACCTCACTTGGTGTCCTGAAATGCTAAGTATCACATTTATAGGAGTATGAAGTTCATTTGTTTCCTTTCTTCAAAGCTTAGAAATGAAAAAAAAAAAGTCATTTATTTCATGTTCACTGGACAGTAAATTTGGGGTGTTTATAAAAGCAGCTAAGCACAGGCTTGACAAAACCATGTAATGTTTCTATTTCAAAAGGGAGGCAAAGAAATTGTATTTAAAGTAAAAAAACTGAACAATGTGCCAGATAACTATATAATTTGTACACCAAGCCAAAATAACACTTGGAACAAATAATTCAGACTAAGATTTCTATCAAAGTCTTTAAAAAGCTTTCTGGTACGGAAGGAATGCCAACAAACTGCCAGGCTCCCCACTTCCTTCTTGAGAGGCAGTCTTGGAGAGAGTGAAAACACTAGTGTATACCCACATTCTACTACATGCACATCCATGCAGCCTGAACTCCTTACTAAAGAGCAATGGGAACAACATTTCCAAATGGAAAATGTATCTTTGGTGTTTTGTTACGACGGGGCTCCCTAGGTTGCCTGGTGCCTTCATCTCCATCCCTAGGTTGCCCGGTACCTTCATCTCCATCACTAGGTTGCCTGGTGCCTTCATCTCCATCCCTAGGTTGCCTGGTGCCTTCATCTCCATCCCTAGGTTGCCCGGTACCTTCATCTCCATGAGTGACTGGATAACAAGTGTGTGCCTTCCACACCTGCCTAGAGGTTTTTGCTAGCATTCTTCTGATTGCCCTAAAATCTGTTACATAAAATTTGTTTACAAAGTTAACAGAAGTCACAGCTTAATAAAAATCAGAAAATGAATCATTTTAATCACATAATTTGGAGGTTTCAAGCAAGAACCTAAAAGCAAAAGGAGAAACATAAACACACACTCAGGATATTCTTGTGTTAAGAAGAAAGGACATGCTAGCTAGAATTAACAGATTATTATTAAGAGACACAGGCAAGAGTTTTGCTCCAAAGTTCTTTCAACTAGGGATAAATGTCCCCTCACTGACCTAATTTCTCAATAGTCATTAGAAGAAACAGGAAGCAGTATTACACTCTTTGTCCTCATGGGTCTAACCTTCACTTGTATAACAAACTCCAATGCCTTCTGCCACCAATGAAGAAGAGAGACAGATGTTGGGGTTCATTCTTCTGGAAAGAACTTTATCTACAACTGGAAAGAGGCACATCCCCACTCAAAGACCAAAAAAACCAATGTAAAGTTAAGGCACAGGAACTTGCTCTTTCTAGCTGTCTTGAGTTTCGGCCCAATTAGTCTTAGTAGATAGATTTCCAAAGTCCCTTTAGGACGCAAACACCCAAAGACAAGAGGTCTGTGTCTTCATGGATTGGAGCAGATAATGTTCCTGCTGGGAGAGTTTCTGATTTTACAGTGGGTATTGAGCTTTAATGAAAATAGTTGTTCTCCAAAGCCAGCACAGGTTCAAGTTAGACCTGAGGTTTCTGTAGATCAGAAGACCAGGCAAGACTGCCATGACTTAGCACGCAACAAGTAAGTACTGCTCTGCTGTTGAGCTTCTGCAATGTGTCAGGCATTTATCTGACATTGTCTTCAACCCCATCTCTACTAAACACACTTCTTTCTTCTCACTTTGGCAACCTTGTTAGATAAATGTTATCATTATTATAATGTCAGTTCTACAGAATAGAAATGTGGATTCCCCAAGGTTAAATAATATCTTCAATATTACACATTGAGCAGGACACCTTCTGAATGGAGCTAAAGGAGCTAGCTTCATCTCAGTGCAAGACAAAAAAAGACCACACCTTTGAGAATGTCGGTCTTTATAATTGGCAGGGGCTGGCATGAAAACACTTCAAGGACCCAAATCCAAGGACCAAGTCAAACAATCATCTAGAATCCTCAGTGGGTAGGTATCAGAGATAATCCACAGTTTGTGGCCACCATAGCCTGCTTCTGCAGGCCAATGTCTGTTATACCCACTCTGGTGAAAAGTATTCATATATAGGGGTCTCAAGAAGCCCATGAGGACTTTCAGTCTAGAGCAGGGTGTTCATCCCATGCTGTGTTGTACCACTCAGAAAATGTCACCTTAGGAAGGCACATGGCTCAGTAGATAAGGTTCAGTAGATAGTTGAAGTGAGGAATAACTATAATCTATGACTCAAAATTTTATGCATAAGCATAAATTATTTAACTGGCTTTTTGCAGTAAACTACTCAAAACAATATTATAGGCAAGCAATCCTGTGTTCAGTATATGGCGTGGCCAAGACAATAGCATGGAAATACATAGGTTCAAACCATTTTCTTTCTTTCTTCTTTTTTCAAGTTTTATTTATTTATTATGTATACACATATAAGAAGAGGGCATCAGACCTCATTATAAATGATTCTGAGCCACCATGTGGTTGCTGTGAATTAAACTTAGGGCCTCTGTAAAAGGAGCCAGTGCTCTTAACCTCTGAACCATCTCTCCAGGCCCTCAAGCCATTTTCAAATAATTTTCTTCAAGAAAGAGCTGGAACTTTCTCTAGACACATGAACATTTTATCACAGCCTCTCTCTACTTAGCTGTGGGGCTCATTCCTGTCCCAATGACTGGGACCTGTAGGAAGTCCTACAGCAGAAGAACTGCCAAAACCAACAAAAAAGTGCACCAATAGGAGCAAATTCAAGAAGATTAAGAAATGGCCAAGCTGCCTTGGAGTTTTCTAGACAGCTCACGGAACATATCCAGCTAGGATATGTGCATGTCAGGGAGCATGAAAGGCATCTGCAGAAGATATTCTTAAAGAAGGGAGAAAATCAGCAGAAGTGCTATGCCATTTCTTTCTGCTTTCCCTCTTTGAATCTCTCAAAGATTAACCCAATCAAAACCACAAATAAGAGACCTGAATAGAAATGGGTAGGGACATAGTTACCATTTCTGCAAGGCAGGCAGCCACTCCAGAACCACTGCAGTGCTTTACAAAAGCCTCTATTAACACAGCAGCATTTTATTATTAATTACCATGAGCAGGAAAAATGTGAATGTGTTACATCATTAGAGAAGAAACTGGAACAGTGCATCTGTAGGTATTCTGATAGCAGGAAAAGGGTAGTGTGCTTTTTGCTGGCAACAACTACAACTATAAACTCATCAATAATCTCTTTTTCTCTGCTGCATGTGTCTTCATGCTTTCTTTAACACAAATTTACACTTTTCTTCTAAAGATTCTTTGTAACATCACATATCTTCAAAATGGCCCTTACCATCAACATTAATTACCGACACTAAAATTTCTTATTTGTGCTATATAGGGTTTATGAATTTTCCGATTTTATGTTTAAGGGGGAAAGAGCAGGACACTTTTAAAATCATAGTAAGAAATCCAAATGATGACTGCAATTGCTGTTAAATACTCATATTTTTGGAAGAGAATTAGGCTTGTCTGTGACAATGTTCTTGGAAAAAATTGAAAAGTTCCCTTCCTCCAGTAACATGTTCAACGTCTTCTTTCGCCAGAGGCATTCACTCATTATATAAATCAAACAAGTGCAGGGCTGTGGACCAAAGTGACTAGCAGGCCCAACGCATTCCTTTGCTTAAGCTAAGAAGCTTTTGCTGCATTGCATGCAGATGTCAGGTATTTTAATAAAGACCTCCATTGTGTGGGCCCCAGCACTCCTCCATAGCTCCCAGCACTCCCCAAAAAGAGGGGTGGGGGAGAGGGGAAGAGCGACAGCCATTCCAGCTGGAGCTGGAACCTCGTCTGAGTCAGGAAAACCACAGCTCATAAGCAAAGAGGAAGCATAATGTTCTACAAGGACAAAACATTAGCAGAAATGTCACTCAGCCCCAGTTCCACATGTTGGCTGCCACGGCCTCTTCCTCCTAGCATGCCCGATTGATATAAATTCCATCTGCTCAGCAGCCAAGTGACAGAGAAGAAATACCGGCATCTGGTCTCCATTGCTGTCGGGTTTTTGTTCCATGTTAGACCTTAGCTAGAAACATATGAAGAGATGAAGGTGCTGGCAAGCGACTAGAAGGCTGAACTGGCATAAAGGAGACATTCTGATGCTTTTCACACTTCACTCTGGAGTTTTTACAGGGAGTGGGGAGGGTGTGACAGAGAGCTGATAAACCAAACAATGGGAGCCAATAGGCCTGAAGGTCATTTTATGTTCTTTAAGGCTTCGGGTTTTTAAAAAGGAGTTTTAATGTTAAAAACTATAAAGCACAACATATATTCCCTTTCCCAGCCATTTAATGCAACAGAAGGTAACTAAGTCACACAAGAACGTTCTTCAGCTCATTCCCCCCCCCCCCCCCTCTTAAACATCCACTGGCTTGGACCTGCTCCATAGGCACTTTATAGTCTCCTTTGGAGAAACTGAAGCATGCTAAAACTCAAACCCACCATTTTTTTGAAGCTATCAGCTTCCCAGAGATGTGTAAAGTCACCATCAAACCTAAAACAGAAAGGGTAAAGAGAAGCAGAGCTAAGCCCCTTAGGGAGGAGGCCATTCCCACTTGACTCTTGGGTCTTCGTTGTATTAATCCCCTGACCAGCACATGGAGGAAAGTAAAGAAGAACTGTGGAAGATGACAGCACAACACAGTATTGATTTTCTTCCTCTGGGTGTCTCTGTACATGCTGTCCAGGCGGGCGCAGTGAGAAGAGCGTCATTCAGACACCTAGCAGGGATGGGGCTGAATTATTAAAGTCACCGCATGAAACAATGACCATGTGCAAATTCCACTGAACTCTTTTCAAAATGACAGGGCGGGACACAGATAGATACTTTTGGTCAAAAGACTACAAGGAATATTACAATGATTTTTGCCATACTGTACAATTTGGTAACCTGAATGATTTTGCCTTCACTTATGGCACTATGCTCTGAAGTTCCTTTCTGGTCTCCATTTTCATCTATACTTGTGGCTTTCTGAGGTGAAAAGCATACATGGCAAGAGATGTGATATGGCAAGATCCTCAATATTCAAAAGACAATGATGAAGCCAGGAGGAGCATGGCTGACTGGAGACGCTGAGGCTGTCGGTTCTGGGATGACTATGGTGTAACAACTTAGGAAACTGCAGTGAGGAGCCACTAGGAAGAAATCCTCCAGAAGGTTGATGATGCCTGAGCCTTGGTCCCACACTTGCCTAGGCCCTTGAAAGTCTTGGGAGGTTGGAGAATATGCATGGAGAAGACAGGCATTTCTGATATATTCTTTAAGAAGATTTATGAAGAAAAAGTCTTGAATCTGCGATTGCAATTTTTTTTGTGTGTGTGATGATTCTATATTCTAAACATGCATCCATTATTATTATTATAGTATAAAAACTACTAAATGTTTCTATGAAATAATTTGCTAATTGGGAGAATTTTGATGCTTTTATGTGTAGTAATCTCTTGGAAATGTTTTACGCACTTTAAATAATCCAGTGCTTCTAAAATTAACTGAATGCATAAGAAAATCTAATTATAAGCCATCTACAATACTTTACCTCTAAACAGTAAATAATACAATGCCCATACCTCTGAAAAGAAGAAACAAAGCAAAAACGATCTTTCTAAGCCAGGTTCAAGAATCATAAGTCAATCAAAAGTTAATAAAACCACATAAATTATTTTAAATCAAGGCAAAAATCAAACAGAAAAGCAGCAATTAAGAAAATAATATTTGCAAGACCAATATACTAATGTGACATTTCCCTAAGATATAAGAAGTTTTGAAAAACAAGTAGAAAAGGATTTATTTATATTGAAACTAGAAATGTGTAAGAACTCAATAAGATATTTTGAGAAAGTGGAAACACAAATGAATATGATAATCATAAAAGCACAGGAAGTCTTCTAATTAATGTCAAGGACCTTTCTCTTTGCAATAGGAGACCATTACAGAAAACTACCACCAATTCTAGTTGTGGAGCCCAGTCCCAGTGGATACAGCTACAAAACATTCCTGCACCCAAGGCTCAAAGATCACTGGAGAAGAGGGGATGGAAAAGCTGTAAGAGCCAGAGACACAGAGAGTTTGCCGTGAGACTAGGTCTCCTAGGAATGTCAGAAGCTACATCCGTGAAGTCCCACCAACATGACTGCCTACACCTGAGCTGAACAAGAACAGAAACAGACATGCCAAGGTGGATGGGGAAAAGCCCAGGGGGCTTCAACCCACAAAGAGAACGACAGGTAACAGAAGAATGACGACAGGGAGAAACAGTCTTCCCCAGGAAAGAACACACAAACTGGTTATCCAATACCAAATGATTAGCCCTGAAAACATGCATCCAAGTAATATTATAAAACCAAGCAGGTTGTACATACGTATTTAGGAATAGATGTATGTAGCAAAGGATAATGCAATAGGAGGTCAAGACATTGAAAAGGAGTAAGGAGGAGTACATGGGAGGGTTTGGAGGGAGGGATGGAGAGAGGGAGGAAATGATCTAATTATATGATATTATCAAAAGTAAAAGAAATATAAAGAAGAGATGTGCATACAAGCAACATCTTATCGTTTATCCCCACTCCTTTCCAGAAGATGACAGACTCTACATCTCTCTCAATCCCTACACAGTCAGCATATGAAGGAATGTGTACATGGGTCATGCTGCACTTCTGCAATGTAACTGTTGGAACGGAACAAAACATCTCTTTCTGTATTGATAAAGAACCGTTTGCAGCATAGATCACTCAGTGAAAGCTGGGAAATACTGAATATCCTCACTATGTGCTACTCTATCATTCCTACCTAACAAATGGAAGGACATTTGTACACCAACATTAGACTTATGTCAGCTAAATAGTTCTGTATTAAGTTTTAAGCCAAAAACATATATTTCTTTAAAAACTGTTTTTAATCTTAAACTATATTTCCTACAGGAAACCATCTAGTCTTGAATTTCTGACTAAATGCATTTTTGGTGTACTAGTTCCTCCATTTCTCTACCAGCTGGTAACTATAGGCATAGCTTGTAGGACTGTAGGACACAGATGGAATCCTTCAGTCTGGGGTTTTGTTTGTTACTGAGCTTTCTCTACATTAATATTTCATTGTTTTATCTTTTCAGATTAGTTATAAATAAATACATAAATTTGTAGACAGGGATTCTGGCATTTTTCTTGGTATTAGAATTTTGATAATTTTCTAATTTATTACATACAATGAGATGAGACTATAAAGATCACTTGGAGAGTAACTCCATTTCCAAATGAAAACCTTACCAGTGCCATGCCTAACTGACTGACCTCCTTTGGGGGTTTAGTACTCAAGCATAGTCTATGCTCTCAGACATAGAGGTTACTTCCCAGGCAGTTAATTATTTTCCTTTTCTTTGACCTCACAATATCTTATTCTCTACCATTCCCCTGGGCATCATGGAGAAATACCATTAAGACATATCAAAGAAATGGACATTACTCACTCGGTGTCAGGGCAGTCAGCACAGAGGTCTTCTCCTGTCTGTACCTTTGATGGCAGCACAGTGTATGGTAGACAATGTGTGTCCACTGTTCACTGCTTCACTCCTCATAGATATAACCATGCCCATTAATGGGACAAATAAGCTCTTATTCTCTTCACATAAATGTATCAAGGCTCTAAAATGTGACTAGAATGTGGGCATAGAAACACTATGGACCACCCATCAAAGACTTTAATCCAATAGGAGGAAAGACAGGTAATCATCACAGAGGGTAAGAGAAGTAATGGTCATCTGGGCACTTTAAACAAGGCTGCCAATGCTGAATAGAAAGAGTTTCCTGAAAAGGATGCTAGATGGAGGCCCACAGGCTTGCAGGAATTAGGCTGGAGAAGAGAGTGGAGGTACGCCAGCACATGTGCATGTGGAGAACCATAGGATGCTAAATCACTTAGAGACCCTTGGAATTAGAGTCAGTGGCTCATCACCTAAGGTTTTAGCCACAGGCAGAATGCCATACTCAATGGGTCCACTAATGAGATCAACTACAGTCACTCAAAGTTTGCAAACATCAGAGGATGGCGATGCCAGCCTGATAATTAGATGCAGGTGTAGCATCAAAGATACAGAAAGGCTATATCTGTTATGGGTCATCTTTACCACATTCATCCCTATGTCTATACCCCAGGGGCTCTTCTCTGGGACCTAACGGCAAATCCTATCATGTAAGACCTAAACTGGAATGCCACATCCTCAAAGTATGTGATAAAGCATTTAGCACCATGTGTGAAGCCCACTGATGTAACTTCCCACAGTATATGGCTGCTGGGCTGAAAGAACTGCTGGAGGAACTTGCATAAACTTCCAGAGCAAGCCAGAATACCACTCCTCCGTGAATGACAACTGATGGGTCAAATCACCAGGGAGCTGCAGAGGAGTTATTAATGGTGACAGGGACACTACCTGGGAGACAAGTTGAGAAGGGGAAAAGATTATTTATAAGCGAATAGTTAACAGCTGTACCTACTGCTAAGCATTACATGGATGCCACAAACTGTAGAATTCAAATCCTGAGTTATTCAAGCACGAACAACTGCCTGTCACCCAAATGCAATGCTTCGCTACAAATTAAGGTGGGAGAGATGAGATGTTGTAACGATGCTTCACCAAAGAAGGCAATGTCATCCCAGGGCTCAGGTAAAAGGGGGGAGGAAAGCTGGGATAACCATACAGTGAATTACGTTTCTGAGTAATAATGATGAATCTGCAAGAACAGCTTTGTAATTTTTCCTGAGGGCTTTAACAACAGAACAGATGCCAAATGCATCTTGTATTATCAAGAGTGAGCTGGACTTGGGAGTGAGGGAGACTGAAGAGTTGTCATGTCAGAAAGGTAAAATGAGAAGATGGGGAAGGAACTAAAAGAGACTATAGAACTGGGTTTAAGCAATTCTGCACTGACTACTACTCAGGCATTTTTGATGAAATTCATCTACAGGTAAAAGTGGCATCTGTCACTGTGGTGTGCTACTCTATAGTAACTTTGAACCATAAACTCTAAGTAGAAAGAGGCATGAGAGCTATGTGTTAAGGAACAATAGGAAAACTCAAGGAACATTAAGGAAAACAAGAGCTGAAAGTTCTCAACACAATGTCTGAAAACTCAATCTACACAGAGCTAAAAATACTCAATGACAAAAAATAAGTCTCAGCACATATTTATGTTTTGAAACCTCTAGCAACTAAGATTATCACTAACCATATATATTTTTAACATCACAAAACAAGAGCTATTTAAAAAATGGCAGATCTGATGAAAAGTGAGTTTTAAGAATGACTAATTTTAGAAAACAAAAGACATTGTGTGTGTGTGTGTGTGTGTGTGTGTGTGTGTGTGTGTGTGTATTGCTAATGGAAATTAAATTAACACAAATTCTAGAGAACAGACAAGACAGCCTCAATAACAGTATTTCTATTTGTCCCTGATCTCCATGAATCATTGTTAAGTGAAAAAGGCAAGGAGCTGTGAAGTCAAAGCTGTATATGTGATTTCCTTATTTTCACAAAAAGGAAAGAAAAATAATATTGACATGCAAGAATTATAGGCTATTCTGTTCAGAGTATTCAAAAAACCAACGAGTGTGTCTGTACCCAAATAACTACATGGTATCTCTATCCATGTGCATGCATTGCATTACTTATTCAAAACACGGGTACTTTATAAGTACCTAGAACATATCTATCATTGTATATCTAGACAATTATTCTATATAAACACCACACACACACACACACACACACACACACACACACACACACACATTTCCTAAAACACTGTTTGCAAAGCTAAAACATTGGAGATAAATTACCTTTACATAAAGGATTAATTAACTAAATTACGATACATTCACATAATGTAAATTATGTGACAGTCATACATAGATCTCTATATACCAACGTGAAAAGAGGGGTGTAGCTATTCCCTAGTCCTGTTGGATCAAATAACCACAACTTTAGTGGCTTCAAACAACAGAAATTTATTCTCTTATAGTTCTGAGACTTCAAGTCCAAGTTAGGTGTCCACAGGGCTGTACTCTATTTGGCAGCTCTGGGATGAGCCTGTTCATACCTCTCTTTTAGCTTGTGTTGGCTGCTGACAGTACATGGCATGGGGCACATTATTCTGCCCTGCCCTCCATCTTGGCACCGTCTTCCCTCTAAATAATCTTCCTCTGTGGGTCTGTCTCTAGTTTCCCTTCATCTCTTTTAGAAGGACATGTAAGAGAGTTTAGGCACTGTCCAGAGAGTTCCAGATTCTCTACCCTGAGAGCCTTGGCCCCCTTTTTCTAACAAGGTAATAGTCACTGGTTCTAGAAATTCAGTATGATTGCTTGGGGTGTGGGATTTCATCTAGGATACAATACGACCTCTAAGATAAACCATGAAAATGTCAGATAACAGACTAACTATGTGTACATATGTATATACACATTGAATGAAACCATTAATTAAAAATCATAATAAGAACTATTTGGTATTATAAATAAATGAAAATACATGGAGGACTGTATACCAATTTTTTTAAATGATAGGAAATTCTCTACAGGAAGTGACTAGAGACAGCTTTTAAAATATGTTACAATAGTGCTTGAATTCTATATTAACCTTGTGTTTATTTTTGCAAAGAAAAAATAAAAACACATACTTTAAAGAAAGTTTTATGTATTTTAATGTGTCATTGGGTTTTTATCAAACTCTGCAATCTTTATGGCATATTTTAAAGCAAGATGGGTTAGTCAGATCTGTATAATATAAAACAAATTAATAATTGTAGAATAAAAATTTCTGTATATTCCAAGTCTTAACTTCTGAGCATAATATTCACAAATGAGAGTTCTAAACTCTAAGAAACAAAAGTGAGCATTCTTACACCAATCTGTTACAAATCTCTTACAAGTGGTTCATTAAAAATCTCTAAGCCCATATTCTTTGATCTCATCCTCAACTGCAAAGTTTTAAAGGGCCATTTCTAGGGTCAACTATCTGTACTCATCTACCTATAAAGGGCATTCATGATTCAGCCCTCTTTTAAACAAAATTCCTCTTTGTAGTGTTTCTAACTGAATATGAGTTTCATCCTCAGGTTTTCAGCCAATGTAACTATTAGTAAGCAATTCTTTGCTCTATTACTATATTTTGGAACAAAAAAAGTAGAACTTACTATATTCTCTCTACTGTTTTTCACTTACAAGAATTATCAAACACTGTGAAAGTCATCAGGAGTCCTATGATTCTCTAAGGAATGTACTAAAACTAAACTGGTTCCTCAATCTAGAAGATGAGACAATGTGCTAAGCACATCTGTCAAGTGCAGGAAAAGCATTTCATAGATAGGGGCGGAAACCACAGGGTGGGAGAGACATCTAGAATCACACACTTGTTCATTCATGTGGGTTTTTAAAATGCCTACTGTGTGGACTTGGTGCTACCATCCATGGCTTATGTTGTGAACTATGTGGGTGGAACTGCTAGTGTCTGTGAACTTGACAAGAGATATGAATTTGCTAATGGCAGCCTGTTGCTTTGACATGCGGTGAGCCAGCAAGCTGGGACACGAGAAGGCACAGGAAAGGAGCAATGGTTGGACAGGTGTCCTTAGATACAGCTCTATGGTAAGGGCTGGCAGTGCCTGATAATTATGGATAGTGTTGCATTTGCCAAGAGACATGTTTAGCAATAAGCAGGGAGGCGGGGAGGGGAGGTAGGCCTATTACAAAACTTGCCACCCACCTCCCATTGGCACTATCAGTTTCATATGCTCTATTAAAGATAATCAGGGTACCCAGCCTCCCCTGAGATCAAGAGAAACAGTGATTATGAATATAATAACAGTTTTTTAAATTACCTAAATCAAACCCCTGCAAGGAGAACAGGAAAAAACAAAAACAAGAGAACACAGCAGCCTCATTTCAAAGGCCACTGCACGGCGGCGTCTAAGTGGCTGTGCAGGTTAGGAGAGCCTCTCCTCTCGTAGAGTCGAAGGACTCTCCTTTTTTCCCCCACATGTGCGAAGTCAAGAAACTGGCACCAAGAGAGCAGAGCAGATTTCTGTTTCGGGCTATGATTTGGAAATTGGGGGCGGGGTATTCTCTAATTTTTTTTTTTTTAAACGAAAGCTGCTTAGAGACATTAGTTTGTGAAGCTAAGTTTGTCAGGGTACAAATGTAATTGTCCTTTATATGAGCATAACTTCAGAGTGTTAGCTGTAGGTTCTATTTCAATAAAAACAAACAAATAAAAAACCTATAAAATAATTATAAAACATATGGTGCAAACTCCGCTGTGTTTATTTATGGCAGTAAACATTATTTACATTAAGATCTAGTCAGAATTAATCCTCAAAGAGTTATAAACAAACTATGCCCAATTTTCTCCTAACCATGCATATCGAAAAGTTTTTTAAAACCGAGCTACATTAACCTATTTTGCCTCCACACAAGAAAATTATATTTTAACATTAATTTTTATTTTAAATACTTAATAATGTCACCAATAAGCCACCATAGCAATATAGCAAGAAACTTACTTCCTTTGTTCTGGAAATAAGAGGAAATCCTAAGAAAAACATCTAAGCATCTGGAAAGATGGCTGAGCATGTACAAGATGTAAGAGCACTTGCTGTGCAAACATAAGGACCTGAGTTGGAATCCCCAGCACCCATGAAGAAAGCCAGGCAACAAACACACCTGTAACCCAGTGTTTGGGGCAGGGCTTGGGAGGAAAGATCCGAAGACTGCTGGAGTGTGCTGGAGTGTGCTGGCAACGAGTCTAGATACAAGTTCAGCGAAAGAAACCACTTCCTTCTCTCTCTCTCTCTCTCTCTCTCTCTCTCTCTCTCTCTCTCTCTCTCTCTCTCACACACACACACACACACACACACACACACTCACACACACCCTAAAGTCCTCCTGTTAGTTGCATGACATTTTTTAATTTAATGCTATTTCATTATTTTCAGTTGCTAGTCTCTATCAATAATTTTAAAAGTAATTATTTTTCTTCTTTAACAACATATGTACTACTTCAGGTTATGTGTACACTATTAACATAGCCTCTTAAAACTATCTAGATAGCTTATCTTTGCTATTATGGGAGTTGCATTATGGGATATTAAGTACAGATGTTATTAAGTGAGGCATCAAAATAAATACGTTTTAATGGTCAACTGTAAGGCACATAACATCCAAGAAATAGAGATGCAAAAACCATAGTTAATAGTCAAGTGTAGTGGTACATGTCTGTAATCCTTGCACTATAAAGATAGACGTGAGATAATCCTGAGTTCAAGACTAGCCTGAACTATAAGTCAGACCCTACCATAAAAAAATAAATAAAAATCAGACTAAAAAATTTTAAATCTTAAGTATTCTTCTGCCCTTTCAATAAAAGAATTTAATTTCTATCCAAGGCCTTGTATTAACAAATATCAAAATTTATAGGGCCAGGTGGTGTTTAATAATGTGATGTGATATAGAAAAGAGCTACCTTTCTTCCTAGTCCATGTAGACATAAAGCTCCTCTCTACAGCAGGTCCTGACCACAGCCCCTTGTCTCTGTTCTCACACTCACGAGCAATGGCTTGATACATGGCCCACTAGGGCTGGCTCATTCTAGCCATGACAAATACCTAATGGTATGTTCAGGAATTCTATAAGCTAAGTGTCCAGAGACATCATTAAAAATTAAATTAATAAATTTACAATAATTTCGAAACCAGGGTAACAGATGCATGCAATTCTTTATTTCTAATTATTTAACTCTGTGTTACAATTATGTGTGCTACTGAGGTTACTAACTAGTCTAATATCCTGGAAATACTTTTATACAGCATATATAAACCTGGACTGGTTGGTCTTACCTGTAATCCCAGCATTTGGCAGGTGAAAGCAGGAGGATCAGAAGTTTGAGGCCATCCTTGGCTACATTGTGAGACTGAGGCCAACCTGGGCTACAGGTGACCCTGTCTTTAGCAATAGAATATGTATGTAAAGCTTTCTTTCCAACTTCACAGACTCTCAGAGTGATGGCCTGAAATCAATTGTACATTCTCACCATAATTAGCAAATACTTGCAAACCAGGTCCCTCCTTCTCATTTAGAAGGCTGCTAGACAGCATTTAACCAACATAACTGAATCAACACAAGTTTCTTTTGAGTAACGGGTGGTTGTCTCATTTTAGACCATAGACTTCACTTGAAAATGCATACTCATTAAGTTTTATAATCCCATCTCTCCCCATTTGGGAACAGAAAGATACTTTTGCTATGACAGATTTAAAAAATAACAATATATTCTATTTGGATCACTTATTTTTATGAAGTCTTGTAAAACATAACGGAGTGTGATTTCTGGGTATGAAAAACATTAGATATGACAGGTGAGATATCTGGTTTCCGTCTTGTACAAAAACACCCTGCACAGCCTTTGGAAATAAACACTGAGATTATGTCTCAGGTCCACAGGCATTTTATTTCTGCATATGCCTGGATTATTGTGTGTGATAACCAATTAGCAAATCCTAACCACCTCAAATCTTTGTTTTAAACAACTGTACATTGATCTGTGGTGAAACAAAAGAAAATGTAAGCATGAGAGGGTGAACCAGCACTGAACTAAAGCCCGTGGGGAAAGGCAGCTCACTGAGAGTCAGATGTAAACAACATGTAGAGATAAGTCACTCTCCCTTAAACACACAGTGCAGCTGTAGAGGTGCCAGTCAGAATGAATCAATACTCATGCTCTTGACCCTATATACCATAATACATAATATACACACATTCTCATCTTTCAACTTCTAGTTATAAACTTAAACATTACATTTTTAATATTGCTATTTGTAAAGCACGTATGAAAAGGAAACATGTTAATCTTACTAGGTTAGAAACTAGCCATTGAGAAATCTTATGAATACCCACAAGAAGAAAAAAGGCAGGGTAAATGTTACCAGAGCCAAACATGTATGTTTTATAGATCTGATAGCAGCTGGCAAATTTTTATAGAAGTGAATTTTATTAGTGAGAAACCATCTAAAGGCCAGCTTTTAGGACAACCATTCTTATTAGTAGTAATATAGGAGGTTTCAATATAACTGTAAAAAAATGTCAGACTTCTAAAGTATGTTTTTTAAACATTCAAGTCTGCCTAACACAGGCAGGCTTTGTGACCACCAAATGAATCAATAATTGTTTAAGTGCTTCCAAACAAAGTCTACGGAACACAGTGCTACCATTTATGCAGAACCTTTACTCAATGCAAATGTATGCTATCAGAGGGTTCTCCTTTGGGTGCTTCCCCAGGAAGCTTTCCTAGTCCCATCAGGTCTAAGTGTTCTTCCTTCACCTAAGTTCCTGGGACTGACCATGGAGGGAGAATCCATCAGGAGCAATGCAGGAATGGAACATGTAACTGCAACCAAACTGTCTGACTTCTCTCTGTGCTTACAAAATCACATTGTTTTTAACCATAAAGAACCAAGAGGAGTTAATTTCCAAACATCTGCCAATGTTCTCTTCCTTATTTACACTTTGTTTTCTTTATTCTTTCTTAAGATACCATATTATAAAACACAACTTTATTTTGTCATTTGCTATATATAGCGGCTTTTGTAGCCTATAATTTATTTAAAAAAATAAAGTACATTTTTCCTCCCAGAGCAGATATTCATTAACCTGTTTTTTACCAAGTATCTTTATTTTCTTTTGTAGGTAAGGTCACATACATTTAAAAAAAAGTGTTATATTTTTAAAAAAAGTGTTCTCAGTTTATGACTAAGTAGTACAAAAAAGCTGTGATCAAACTGATTTTCTCGTCACATAGTAGGACAATAGCTTTTACATATTTCCATAAATAACTTACACATGATTTCTTCTGAAAACACATATAACCTGCAGGTGGTTAACCTTTTACTGCAAAGCAACTGTCAAAGAAAGCCATTAAAGTGTTATATACTCTAGCTTAGTAAACTTGGAAAGTAAAATGATTTTCTGTTTTTCAACTTTGGTCAAAGTTGACATACTTCCAAATGCTTAAAAAAAAAAAAAAACTCAGAGTCCTAGGTTGCTGCTTGGTTTTAAGAGATAAAAATGGGAAATGCAAACTTTGGGACCTTTCATTTATGTTTTAAAATTGTCCAAGTGTTATTAGAAGATGCACTAAAAACAATTATTGCAATTTCATCATATTGCAATTCCACCATCATTTAAAGGCTGATGCCATAAAGCAAATACAATAGGTGGCGGCACATGTCTACAATCCCAGCACTGGGGAAGCAAGATGATTATGAGCTGGAGGCCAGCCGAGACTAGAAAGTAGATTTTAAAAAGAGGGATGAGTACTTGAATAAAGACATTCATTCTAAGTAAGCCAAAAGGAAATGTGAAGATTCCTTCTCATTTGACCATTTCTAGTATAATGAGGGTCCTTTTATGAAGTCTGCACAGATGTCCAAGGTCATTGGAAATACAGTTAAACCCTACAGGCTGTCTAGATTCCCATGTGCCCAGTCTTGATGCCTAGAACCTGGCAATGAGTATAACGTACATTGCTTTCATCAACTGCATCCGGTCATGATTTTATCTAATTCTCCTTGCCACCACTCCTAATGTCAGCATTATTTCTACCTCAAACACAGCGACAACTTCCAAACAAGACATCTTGGCACAGGTTTAGTTCCATGTAGACATAATCACCAATAAGCTTCCCAAGGCTTTAGAATGGCCACTTATTACAGTGCTGGCCCCAAACTGTTTGCATCCCCCCATTCCCATGTCTACATCTTGGGACCCACCTTGCCAACTCTCATCCTTGCCTTTGTGATTTGACTCGCATTAGCCAATAGGGCGTCAATAACTAGGAAGGACGTAGATACTTCAAAGGCTTGCACACTTCAGCTTTCCCTCTCTTGCTGCTCCTGGGAGCCTAAGAACTATGCATCTCCGAACAAACTATGGCAAACCTACAAACAGTGAGCAGCAAACCAATCACCTCGGTTGTCCTAACCAACAACTGTCAGCAGTAAGTAAGACCATCCTAGACCACCCAGCCTTGATCAATGTCCACTCACTGCAGATGCCCAACTTGCCCTTAGTAAGCCAGTAAGTTCTGGATAGTCTGCAAGGAACTGTGCATGACTAATATGCTCATTTGAAGGCATCAGCATTCACTGAAGCAAAGCTCTGTCACGGCAACATTAAAGCTGCTGCTCTGCTTCCAGCTACATCCCTCACCCTTCTTCAACGCTGTCAACAGACTACTCTGTATTTTTATAGACTTTCTTCATGATATACAACAGTGTACAAAAGAAAAAAATGTGATAAAATTCAATAAACAGGTACCTATCACAGCCATGTGTACTTTCTTGCTCTTAAGTTCAGCCAAATCCCTTTCTTCAGCCCTTATTAAGCTGAGCTGTGTAAACTTGTACACATTTCTAGTCTAGTATGTATTTCTAGTCTTTGGTTTTGTATTCAGTTGTTTTCTCTTAATTTCATGAAGAGAAACTACAAAACCTATTTCTCCCCATCAGTCTTGCATGTAAGCCTCTATCCATAGTCTCTGCTACATTAAAGAAAGCTCTGTTCAGATCTCATAAATGCTGCCTGGAATTCTAATTCAAACCAAACTCTGCTTTAAAGGGAAAAATGATCATAACTTAATCATAATTACCTTTCAGACGAATCTTATATTTTCATTCTTTCAAACATGTATTTGGTAAATAAGTAAGAGAGTATTTAGTGAACATTTTCCAAGTCAGATTTGAATGTCTGCTTTAAACCAAATTTGTATTAAAAATAAAAAGTCTAATTACCTGGTCCTCAAGGTCATTACTGCTAAACAAAGGTAATTACTGGTACTTTATGTAACACCTTCAACTAAACAAATATGTAAATGGATAAATATATAGTATTATTTACTAATTTACATCACACTCATAGACCATATAAAAGCAAACACCATGTTATACTTTACAGAATTTTTTTCTAAGTAGAAAAATGTTCCTTCAACACATTTAGAGGTTTCAGATTTGATCTAATTAAGTTTTCAACAACTTTAGACAGGGGAAGATATTTATACCACTTGTATTTTTTTCCATAGGAAAATACGCTTTAGTTTTGTGACACCAGTCTAAACCATATGATTTGGATTTTAGTGCTGACCTTTAGACATGTACTACAAAGGTGCAAACTTATTCAATACATGTTCAGTCTCTCTGAAACTGACTCAAAACACACTCTCACACTCTCTCTCTCTCTCTCTCTCTCTCTCTCTCTCTCTCTCTCTCTCACACACACACACACACACACACACACACACACACACAACCCTGACAAACTTCCTCAGTTTTAGATTAAGTGAAGGTGATTATAAAAACATTCTGATATAACAAGAATGAAATAATACTGTAGAGAAATAATGTATTTTGGTCACCATGTGATACTGGCATTTAAATTCTATCTGGACTTTCTAGAAGCATGTATGAGAAGGTACACTTATCCTTAAAGAAATGCAACCCAGCAATAACAAAAGCTCAAACCTCACTAAAATAATGGCAACCAGACTTAGGACAAGACACATTTGACCAAGTTTTAGGCAAATTTGTGAAATTTAAACTATCAGACACTCCTTAGGTCTGGGAGACCACATCTTATAGACAGCATGTAAGACCAACTTACCTGGTGTTTGGGCTTTCAGAGCAGTGTCCTGTGGTGAACAAATCATAAGTGAACACCTACTCTACAGCATTCTTGACAATCTTCCCTTTTAGAAGAGAGAGAAAGGGGCAGGCAAGGCAGATGGTGCTATGTCAAGTCTCTTTTCACAGGCTCCCAAACGTGAGAACACCTTCTGTGGTGGCGACTTCCTACCGGCCCTAGACTACCACTTTCTTAATTATGTGCACAGAGAACTTCCTCCCCAAAGAAGCTTCAGATGCCTGCAATTCTACACACTGAGCAAAAGAAACTACCAAGGAGAATGTCGACTATGTCCAAAGCTCATGTTCTTCTCATAATGAGCACTATAACTGAATGTAAAACATCTACATTTTAACTGATTCAGTCTCTCCCCAAGTGGTGTGGGCAATAGCAGTTCCACCTTGTTCTGAGTGAATGAGTCCAGAAGCGGCTTCTACATGGTTCTCACAGAGCAATCGCCTTGGCCTTCTGACTGAAAAGGAAACTTTTAAATAAATGTCCATGAACTTGTCAGATCATTTATGAGTTAAAGAACAGACAGGAAGCAAATAAATATAATTTGATAAATAGGTGGAGATTTCCATAACAGCAAAATTTAATTAAACCAAAAGAAAATAAATATCATAATTCAAAAAGTAGAAGTGGGGCTGAAAGTTACTTTTGTTTGTCGATCCTTTAATGGCAGTCTAAACTAACTATAGAACCAAGGCATCTGAGGAAGGTTTAAACACCTTTCATTTTGAAGGCATTTACTTCTCAAGAAAGTTGGAACTATGTCCAAAGATCCCATTTATATATAACTGGTTATTTTACTAGCTATAGCTCTGACTTCCATATTCATCACAAAATGCAGCTCATGGTTTTGACTAGACTTTGTCACACCCCGCCACTGAAAGCCAAAAGGACCCTGCTGTTTGTTCCCACCTGTAGACAGTGGCCACTTAAGTGTCTGCTGAGTGAATGCATTTTCTTCAGTCTTACAAAGAAGAAGCAAAAATCAAAAACAGAAGCAAAACAAAACAAAAACAAACAAAAATGGAGTTTTAAAAAGGGGGCAAAGAAAGAATAATTTAAAAAATTATACTCTAAATAAACACCAGACTATAAAATATATACATTTTAAATTTAGCAACAAGCATGAGATAATTACTTTTATTTCTTATTTGCCTCTAACTTTTCTGGATTTACTTCCCATATTTTAACAATGTTTACTATTTTTCTTTATTAAAATTTAATCCCAGAGTAAAAGATATTTCATTTCTCTCATTCTTCCACCATATAACTATTTTTATTTTGCAATTCAAAGATATAACCAAGACTAATGAGAAATTAATAAGAGAGATGCTGTAAAGCAAATTCTTGCCTATAAAATTTTTGCCTCACAAAAAAAAAATAAACAGTGGAAATCTACATATAGGAAATTAATGGTCACAGAAACATTTCTGTGTGTGTACAGAAAATAATAAACCATTATTTAAATGCTAGATGCTTTAAATATTTTCTTTTTCTATATTCATAAACTTAACATGCTAGTGTTTTCTCCTATCATATAGATACGCATTTTACATGAGTGTACAGGTCTGCATCTAAAAACACATCTGAGAGGTACTTGCACTATTCCCACCAAAGATTACCCATAACTCTGAGTAAACTGTTTCTCAAGCCCTTAAAATACCTTCCATTAACAACGTTTCCAGCCTTCTCTTAGAGGGCTGTTCTAAGGGTGCAGGGAGAGCTGATTACAAAAATACGCCAGCAAACGGGATAATGGCCTTGCTTAATTAAAATGTAAAACTGCAGCATCTGATACTCTCTCTGTTCCTGTGATTTAAAGGAAGGCCTCAGTGAGTCACTCTCTTGACAAGAGCATTCAGACTGCAGAGGCTACAAAAGCGTTAATGACATTTACCCCCCTAATAAGAGCTGTTCACACTTCATGGTTTTCCCCTGTTATTGCTCAGGACAGACACTAGCACCTCATTGAAAGATCAGTGCTGCAAGGGAAAAAGGCCCCCCGGAGACAGTGCAGACCTGAGGAAAACGCACTAAATCAGGGGATGGTACAGAGACGCCATGCTTGATTCTCAAGGGTTCCTCTGCACCCTACGGCCATGGATTTGCAGCAGTTAATCCAATGCCAATGAGAACCCTCCCCCACTCCCAGAAGACAGGGCAGACAGAGTGAAGGCTAGGCAGGAAAGAAATACTCAGGTACCCTAGGCCTAGCAGTGTTGAAATGTCCCGTGTTGCTTTCAGTTCATCTCCATTGATGTGTGGCTGAATGAATAACACGCTGACCTTTTCACCTAAGAAACCACAATTTGAATCCAGCAGAAAGTCACCAGAGGATCAATGGACAGAGATACCCATATTTTAAAGTAATAAAGCACTACAAGAAAGGAAAGGAAGGGAAATTTATTTTTTTAAACCATGGTTTTGGCCACAGATTCAACTGACTCCCCTGGCTCTGCTATTATAAACTGGAACCCTGATTCAGAATTGAAAAGCTCCTAGCACTGGCCCCTACCGATTTCAAAATCTGGCACAGGTCCATGGCTACTGCAAGACAGACATCCCCTCACATGTCAATGTGTGGCACAGCAGCCCCGCTGGTGAGAGACTAATGGTTGACTCAATGGAACGTACTCAGCATGAACTCACATTCTGGCAGAGAGGACAGCACTTAGACAAGGTGTTCTTAATTACTCCTTCAAGAGGAATTTGAACGTATCTTATTGTTCATTTACTTCTACCTATGACTGTATATTTAAAAACAAGCAAATAAACGAGGCAACTCAAGGTGCTTCTCTGACTCCTGGATTTTGTGTATTATCAACAGATGATGAATAGAGATCTAATATGAACAGGTACTCGAGAGACAAAACCTATGGACTATTCTATTATTTATGTACCAATTTCTTTAAAGTCTGTGTTTCTATGATCATGAGCCAATACTGTTAAGGGTCTATGTCCCACTCTAAGTTTCAGAAAGGCTGCTGTCAACAGAGTTTTACTTCAGAGCTGTATTACAGAAAAATGAAGGACACACCACAGTTTGAATTACTGCATTTGCTTAACACTAATTTTAACACAAAACAAAACAAAACAAAAATCCACAGTAGGGAAAGCATATTAAAATAAAAATAGAAAATACAAAACCACATTACTCATACTAACTAGAAAGCTGCCTGTGCCACTGTTATTATGGCTTTGTTAGAGAAAATTACAGAACAATAAAAAACACAGAGCCTTTTGCTCTCTGCTCTCTAAGTTTAAAATGTGTTTTTCTGGGTTCTCTACATAAGAGTCACACAGGAAGCAGATGGTAAATTCTGGATGGAAAATGCCTCCTGATTAGTATCTCATTCTCTTGTGGGGTTTCTGGGTTTTACTTTGGTGTAGTTGTCTGAGACAATCCACTGCTCTTATGTATACTTATTACGGTTTCGTCTCCTCTCCAAGTCCACATCTCAAGTCTCCTCTGAGCAAAGAAGAGAAAGTGCTAGCAGGGAGGGGGTGGGACAGTGAACACATCACTCCATTGCCACCAACAAGCAGAAACACTTGCCAGATGATACCAGGACCACTGTTAAGGCAATTATCTACCAAGTCCAAGGGTTATAAAAACAAATGTTGGATTAGTGAAACATCAAAATCACTTTCCTTAGGTATACAAGCACCAAACAAATCCAAATCCACACTCATAGACCCCATGCTCAGAGCCTGGCCATCGAGTGAAATCAATTTCCCCACAAACTTACTCATATCCTTTTCAAATATAGTATTCTTCTTGTCTGGAAGGAATCTCCCCCATCCTTTTTCCTAAGAACCTCCTGTTTCAACAAGTCTTTGCAGACTAATTCCACTTGGCAGTGGTCACACTGTGTTTTCTGATCACTGTCAGCAATACCATACATGAATCAGACAAATGTATCTTTAGTTATGTTTGGCCCATCTGTATGGACTTAGTAAAAGCTTTCAGAAGCCTCTACAGACCCTTATCTCATTCCTACATTTCAGCCCTTCACAGTTTCCCTCACTAGTGTTTGAATTGTATGGCAGTCAACAAAACAAAACAAAAAACAAAACCAAGAAAACCAACAAAACAACAACAACAACAACACCAGCTAGTAGAGCCTGGCCTTTGACACTTCCTCATGCCTCACTGTTAGAGCACCTGCCCTCCTGACAAATTGAAGAAAAGAAGGTCAGAAAAGAATACAGTGGCTCAAATAAAATGTACAGGAAAGTAGGAGAACCATGAAATGTGTATGTCCAAGAAAATTAAAGGGTGAAGACGGGCCCTGAAGACTGATCTACTTAAGGAATTAAATCTACTGAGCTTCACCATGAATTTATAATGTTACATCTGTTCATTCTGAAAAGTCTTCTAAGAAGGTCCTGCCAAGAAAATGAGACTTACGGACACACCATTTTGGCACAATTTGGAAGCTAATGGGTGGCTGACTTAAGGTTTAACCCCAACATTCAGGAGTTGTCCATTTTAAATTCATTGAAGAACAGATAGGGGGGCTACTCTGGAGAGACCAAAAGTTTAGTCAATGCCATATAAAAGAATATGCAGGCTGGGTGGTGGTGGCACACACCTTTAATCCCAGCACTTGGAAGGCAGAGGCAGAGTTCATGGCTAGCCTGGTCTACAGAGTTCCAGGACAGCCAGGCTACATAGAGGAAACCCTGTCTCCATAAACCAAAAAGAACACGCATCCAAGTAAACCTGAGCTAGTTCTTATTAAATGTAACTGCAAAGGAAGGGTGGACTGGCTTCTGCTTTTCCTGGGGAATGCAGAAGCCTCTTTCTATGTTCCCTACACACAGCCCTATTCCTGAAATCATAGCATTCCATCCCAGAATCTGGTGAGCTACTTGGTTCTATGACACAATGGTAAGAGGAGGAATATTTTCATTTTAGCTCTGGGCATAAAACATCAAGCTGCATCCTTATGTCTAAGGACTTTGTTATCATTGCTGTTTGAATAGTTAGGAGCTTTGCCAAGGGATTCAAAATCCCTGTATTCAACTTCCGGCTCCAAGTCTGCCTAAGGCCTTTAGCCATGGTAACTTTAAAACTAGGGTTGATAGTTTCCCCAATTATCTCTTTAATAGGGAGGCCAGGATGATTGCTAGGGTGTTTGTAGATGGCCTAGGCACTCTGAAAAACAAACAATTTAAATATAAGATACTGCCTCAAATCATCTATCTTCTGCATGCCCTTGCCAGAAATGGGGATCCTGGCATAATTTATGCACATGCTCTTCCTCTCTGAAAAAGACCCACAAATTGGTGACAAAATACAAAGACAACTTTCTTATGGGTTATGGTGCTTATCCTATCTTTGTCTGGGATCAAATTATCCCTCCTTTAATTTGTACAAATGTCATTTGTACATTCTCCTAGTTTTCATCAAATAACTTCCTTCCCATCAATTGCTCATGGCTGTCTTGCTCATTATCCCATGGGCTTTTGGAAAGACCTGTGCTGGTGTACTCAGTACACAGTAACTAACTGATTAAAAGTCTACTTACGTGAACCATAGAGACACACTTTTTTCTTTCTGCTTCTGGAATTCCCTAAACATTTGTGAGGCAAACTAATAATCATTTAAAATTCTGCCTATTTTGTTTTTCAGTGCTGGAAACTGAACTCACAAGGCCCCATCACTGAGCTACACCCTTACCCTGTGACTTTTATTTCATGCAAAAGCCTACTCTAATAATTTTTAACAAGTTTCATTTATTCTGCACTAGGGACTCAGAGAGTTACCAAAAGAGTAGATGAAACAGACAGATTTAAAGAACAGTGTCTTATAGACATTTCCTTTTAAAAGGCATACTTGTGAACATACACAATGTAGTAATTATTAATAATTGTGTGCCATGGGATAGTTATGGTATGATATATTTAAATATAATTTCACTATATTATTTATAGATGGAGAAAGTGATATTAACATGTTATATCTCTCTCAAGTAACAGCTGTCAGAGGTGAAACCAAGATTCATACCAAGCTTGTACAACTGTAGAGTCCAGTGTTCTCCTCTGCCTTTTATTCACATTCAAATATGTTCACATGCCTACGCATGTTTGTGTAATTATGTACATGTGATTGATTTAAAACAGAAGAACAGCTATCCTTATGTCTGCTTGGTTGGAAAAGCATTCTGCTCTAAGGGGCATAGGGAAATAAAGAATTCCAGAATTCAAGGCTATTTAATAAATTAAAATGAGCAGGGAGGTGATCGCCTATCATAGTTCATCATCTTTTCACCATCATATTAACAGTTGTCATTGGATGGATTTAGTAGCCCTTCATGTACATTGTCTTACTTTTATTTTCACAACACAGCTGAGAGGTGTTGTTATGCTATTTTCCAGGTGGGGGACTTATGTTAAACAATGGCATAGGCCTAATTTCATACTCCTGATAAGAATTTAAGCCAGGAATCCAAATCATGAATCTGTCTTCCTACACAGAATACTAACATGTAGTGTTATGTAGAAATGACTAACATGTAGGCTGGGTGTGGGCTAAGAAGGAAACAAGGGATATGTGGTTCTTATATTCAGGAAGCTTACCATACAACACTGTTTCAATTCAAAGTTTCTGTGATCATAGAAAAGTCACATAACCTCTTCTGACCTCAATGCACCAAATGTTAATTTACTGAAAGTAACTAAAAGCAGGGGTGGATGGGGATCCACAGAACAAACATTGAATTTACTTCTCATGGGGTCATAGAAATGTGTGTTTGTCTAATATTGACATTTTCTACCACAGATACCACAGAACGTTTATTTTGCAGACCACTGTTGAGAAAGCCTTTGCTTCTTGCTACCTTCAATAGCACAGCTGCAGCTGCTGGGCCAGACCCTAGTAAGTCAGAAGAAAGGCTAAGGGCCCTTTGACCAACTGGAATTGATGGGTATTGCATGAGTTCCATAGGAAAATATTGTATTGTAAATTTAAGCATATTTGCTTGTAACTGATATGTACTGAGCAACTTTGTAGTACTTTATAGCAATGTCAGGAGAGACATTTTAACCACTGACTGACTGTATTGAAACTGTGGACAGAGCTGGAAGGAAACAATCTGGAGATAAAAATCACAACAGAAAAGGAAGAGCTCCATTGGTTCAGCTAGTCCTGGTGAAAAACTGGATTTCAACGGACTCCTATAGGAGAAGAAATTACCCATGCAGGCAGAACAGTGGGGACTTGGAGGTAGAAACCCTTCCTAAGTGGACCATATGCATGCTGAGGAAGAACTTCCAAAGTTCTCAGAGCTTTTAGTATGCTAGTGTGCATCCTAAACGCTCAGGGAGGGATCCAGCATGTGGTTCCTTCCACATATAAAGCTAGACTTCTTGGACTGATATCAGCCTTTGGCAACTTCTAGAACTATATGGCTTGCTCCATTAAGGCCCTGGTGACTTGCAATGTGCATCACTGCTGTTCTGCTCACAGGCTGCTGACACTCTGCTAATTATTCTGGAAGGACTTGCTTAGAAGTGGGGAGATTTCCAAAGACAGGATGGTACATGCAACCAGGCAAGTTAGCTATATGTTCAAGCTAAAGAGAGACTATGTATTTTTTTTAATGACTAAATCCAACAATAATAATCATCTATATTATTGCTTAAGTCAAAGACAGACAGGAAATGAGGAATAAGATGACAAGAGGGCAGGCTACTGCTTTTATTATTGTCAATAAATGGTATCTGTAGAGCATGACCTAGAATAACAACAATAATAAAATTATTCTTTAGTAGCAGAAAAATATGCTCCCTTACATTTATATTTTAACATTTAAGTGAACGTTCCCATTTTACTTTCCAGAACATGCTCCCTCTCACCTTTCTGAACAAAGGCTTTAGCAACTACACAGACCACTGAGATTTGCACTTTCAGGAAATGGCCTACCTTCTTACATGGTTATGGTCCAATTTATGCTATGTATTTTATACTCAACTGGCTGGCTTATAGAGCACATAGGTGCCACCTAAGTGAAAGGCTCCTTAACAGATATGCCAAGCTTTTCCATGACTGTGTGGCATCCCCAATATCTTCCTTTTTCTTTGAATATCATACACAAATGATAGATTTGATCAGAATTTTGAATGGCCTGCTCTTCTCCCTCAAACACACACTCCCAGATTAAAAAACAGATGACATACCCTCTTCCACATTCAAAACTCTTGCTGAAGTTAGGGGTAGCTGACTATACACAAAGAATGAAGGTTTTGGTCCAGAGAGAGTTAGATTAATATCCTGGCTTGACCAGTTCAACTCACCGTACATCTTCATTTGCTCGGTAACACAATCTATAGCCAACTGCTAACCAAGTCAATATGTGGTAAGACTAACAGCCACCCTAACTTGCCTTGATAATTACTCTCCTTTAACTGACATAATATTCAATATACTGTTGTTGAGAGCAATAATGCTAAAATTGATGCCTTGAGGGCTACAAGACAATTGAGTTTTAGCCAGATAAAATGACTTGTACACTAATAGTGCATTATAGGGTTCCCCAGCTCTCAGATGAACATTTTATAGTCTACCTATACAAAAATGTTACATATAATTATTTCAAAGTCATCTGTGCATACCTCATCATTACCACACATAATTCTAAAGTACTGTCCAGTAATCAAGTACTGGCTTAAATCTTTAGAAGAAAGAGGATGTTTTTATAGCCTGATTCCTTTTGTCTTTTACAAAACGAATGTTTTCTCAATAAGTTTTTTAAATGTTTTTGTGTCCTGCAATCTTTTGTTTTTATTCTAAGTCCAGAAGTGCTTTATACAGAACAAGTATATGATAGATACTAAATAACAGTACATGCCATTTAAAGAAAATCAATATTACATCAATTCTATCAATAAAATAAGATAGAAACTAGGCTGAGAGTTCCTCTAATATGACAAGTCTATGATTTTGTGAAAATATCAATTCTAGAGTCTTACAAAATGATACGTTAAAATTTGAGATTTGTCAAAATTTGTATTAATGAAAATTAATTATAATTACACTAGTGGCAATATTCTTTATAGTAACATTTCCTTTACTATTAAGAGGCTTTATACATACATACATACATACATACATACACACAGACACACACACACACACACACACACACACACACACACACACATATATATTAGTTTAGTTTGAGACTCTTGCTGATGTTTTCTTTCATACCTCTCTTGCAACTCTCTCTTATGAAAAGTGAAAGTATGTTTTCTATACTGTAGAGACATAATAGAATATTGGGAAAATTAACACCTAAATAATTATTTCATATTTCCACCAAGGCTCTGGTCAAATCAGAACAGTAGGAAACAGCAGTGTTCTATGGACATAGAGAATTTAGCAGGTTTTCTATTAACTGACATCAAAATGTGAATACATACAAGAGTGAATAGAGAGTTGCTACGATGGTAGACCAGTATAGCCATGTACCTATCTGTTTGACTAGGAAGACACAATACACAAGCTCCTGCTCTCTGAGGCAAACACCAGTCATGATGCTGCAATATGGTCCTGATGTAGAGCCAAGCACCACAGTGGAGACAGTGAAGACATTACTGGACAGGTTTGAATACAAGAAAACTGTTAGCTAAGCTAACAACTCCAGGCAGACATTTGTAAGAGATTTCTTTTTTGTAGGAAAAAAATGTATCTAAAAGAGAGGTTAATGACACAGTAGCTGCTGTGGGAAGATCTGCTACTCCAAGGGTCTCA